>NC_133337.1:39066290-39161985 GCF_030506205.2 Paramisgurnus dabryanus | reverse complement strand
AATTCACTGTGCTTTATTGGCATGAGATTTTTCTATGCATTATTGTCAAATAAAGAATCTGTAATATGATCTTTTAAATAATCTGCAATGCAGACTAGGACAAAGAGTAAAGAAAGTTTATTGAGGTCATATTAAATACATCACACAAACACATAGATAAATACAGGATTGTGCGTCTGACAGTTGTTTGTGTGTATTTCTTTATTAACAGGACACTGAGGCTATGAAGAGAGCGTTGGCTCAGATCGACTCAAAAATGGGTCAGGCTAAGAACTGGTTAAGAGATCCTCACGGCCAACCAGGTAATCACAGCTCACCTGTGTGTACATTTATAGAAGTATAGTGTCATTTATATCATAAAAAGTCTTTTAAAATGAAGTGTTTTATTATGTACTAAAGTCCACACATAGGCTGCGTCCGAAACCGCCTACTTCCATACTATATAGTAGAAGAGGCGAGTAGTATGTCCGAATTCATAGTATTTCTAAAACAGTAGGCGAAAAGTTACCCGGATGACCTACTACTTTCGACAAGATCCTGAAGTGTTCATTCGATGGATGCTTTGCTATCCCTTGATCCCCTGGGAGAGGAATAACCCAACAAAGAAAAAGGAGGGGTGTTTTTTTTATAAAAATGCCAGAAAGCAGTAACACGGTTCTATGCAAATACATAAATTAAAACAGCTCTCCTTTGTACTAGTTACTAACTTGCTATAACGACATATGGCACATAATGTATCAACATGGCGGATGTAGTAAATCCGAATTTATTCATATTATCCGTATTCATACTATATAGTGAACATACTAATTCAGTACCTACTGTCACAGTATGCGATTTCGGACACAGACAAAATGTTTGTAAAGTTAGCAGAAATATTATAGTAATTTTTCACCAGGTCTTTGACTCTCTTAAAAAAACTGCTTCTCCTCTTAATAAGATTTTGATGTTAACCCCTTATTTATAAATCCTGATATGTGCATGGAAAATTGCATTTTAATGCCCATGTTATATGTGCGCATGCTTTTTAAATGAGGCCCTTGGTCTGTACGGAAACATGGATGTTTACTGATTTAATCGTTCCAGGTGATGCAGGTGAGCAGGCCATCCGTCAGATTCTGGATGAGGCTGGTAAAGTGGGCGAGCTCTGTGCTGGGAAAGAGAGGAGAGATATTGTGGGCACAGCCAAAACTCTGGGACAGCTGACGGAGCAGGTCTCAGAGCTCCGAGGCAGGTATGTAGACCACCATGTGCGATGGGTTCAAACCACAGATATTTGGGTAATCAATCCAGATCTCCAACCATTACACTACCACCATCACTACATCTTTCTCCTCATCTGTGCGTTTACCCTGCTGTGGGATCCATACTGCGGTAAAAATGGTGTCCGTATGGCGATCGATAGCTTTCAGACAGATCAATCGCAGGAAGGGAGGGTTAGATCAGATGAAACCAGAGTCTTCCTGCAGATCAGATTCTAACCTGTCTGATGTCATCTGATTAAAGGCTGTGTGTAGCCTGACGTGCACCTCTCCAAAAATGTTACAACGCGTCAGTTGTACGTGGACCGTAAGTGCTGTGATTGGTCCACTAGAACCCCTCCTATCAAGGCCAAAAAATCACATTTCCTCAACGGTAAAAACAAAGATGGACCAAGTTGAGAAGTGATATTTAACTCAAGCTGCAACAAAAGTCGCTGCTTCTTCTTCGGCTTTGCCTTGATACGGTGTATACAACAGTGGACATTGCCTACTAGTAAAGATGCACCAATATTAAATTTATTGATACCGATAGCCGATTATTCAGACTGATTTCTGCCGATACCAATAGTTTGGTGGTTATATTTACTTACCCTAAATTCTGAGGATTACATTTCGGGATGTTATTCATTCATATAATCACCATTAAAATTTAATATTATACTAGTGATGTCTCTTTATATTTTCTATTCACAGAGCTCAAATTTATTGCATTTTCCTGTTCTCCTTTGATTGACAGGATAAATTGGTCATTCACTGCAAAAATGGACTAACTTACTCTTACTTACTCTTGTTTTCAGTAAAAATAAAATCTTAAATTAAGATGCATTTTCTTGATGAGCAAAATGACCTAGGAAAATCAGTCTAGTTTTTAAACAGAAAATATAAACTTTATTTAAATTAGTGCTTAAAACAAGCAAAAAAAATCTGCCAATGAAATAAGAAAAAAATTCTTGAATAAGTTTACTTTTTTTAATAAACACTTAATTCAAGAAAATGTTTCTTATTCCATTTGCAGTTTTTTTTTTTTTTTGCTTGTTTTAGGCACAAATTCAATTACATTTTATATTTTTTATATTTCTTATTTTCCTAGGTCATTTTGCTCATCTAGAAAATACATCTTAAATTAAGATTTTATTTTTAGATTTTTCTTACTTAGTATTTTTGTCTAGTTTTCAACAAAAATATCAAAAAATTCTTAAATTAAGATGTATTTTTGATAAGCAAAATGTCTTTAGAAATTTTCAGACAAAAATTATACAATTTAACCGAATTTGTGCTTAAAACAAGCAAAAAAATCTGCCAATGGAATAAGAAAAATTTTCTTCAAGAAATTTTTTCTTATTCCATTGGCAGATTTTTTTTTGCTTGTTTTACGCATTAACTTACTTAAAGTTAATATTTTTTGTCTAAAAACTAGACTTATTTTCCTAGGTCATTTTGCTCATTGATAAAATACATCTTAAATTAAGATTTTTTTTAGTCATTTTTTTGCAGTGTGAGTATCGGCTGTTTTTAAACTATCGGCCGATAGTGTGAAAAAATGCTTTTATCATCCTATCAGTTATTGGCCGATATATCGGTGCATCTTTACCTACTAGTGATCTGCATGTGTAATCGCACGTCAACACAAACAACAACGCTGTACTATAAACAAAAACATAGCCTACAGCGTAAAACAAGGCTAGTCAACTTGGGCCAAATGTGGCCCACCAGTCATCTTTATCCAGCCTGCCAGCATGGTTACTTTAAATCCAACTTTACACCAAACACGACACATGACGGCCGATAACCCAGAAATAATTCTCTACGGAGAGTCTGCAAAGGGGTTGCATGGGGTGCCCACCATCGGCAAGTGCATAATTTTCGGATTCGATTTGAACTTTGGATGCTTTAAAAAAAAAATTACTTGTGCGACTACACCGCAAGTGACACATATAATAGGTAAAAGTCAAATATATATGAAAGGTAAAAAGTGGGGTAAAAGTTTGGCCCGCATCACATTTACATTCTTAAAATCTGTCCCTCATAGAAGACTGGTTAAAGACCCCTGGCATAAAGGCTATACAGAAGTATAATATGACCTTAAGACCCCTAAAGGCCACCTCCATCAGAAGAATGTTGTGTTATTTAGGGCTAAACTTATCTTTCTTACTATGTTTTTCAAACGAAAATGTCCTCTTTTTTTCAAATTATGTAAATCCCAAGTCATTCTGGGTAGATACTCTATGGCTTGAGTTGCTTCTTCAATGTAGGTCTGTGGTATTTCATGGCTGTTTTTTGTTAGCCAAGTGCAAATGTAAGTCTAAGTGCTTGGAAATGTAATAGAAAATCTATTTTGTGCTGCATCAGTCAAACTTTGAGTTTCTATCAAATTGTTTAGAGTAAAAAGTTCTTGATAATTGACCCTATGGAAGCCAAACAATATTTGGGCCTCTGGAGTTGGTTGTATTAAATGTGGGTTTTTTTTTTGTGTTTACTGCAGGGGTCAGGGTGCGACTCCAGTGGCCATGCAGAAGGCCCAGCAGGTTTCTCAGGGTTTGGATGTTCTAACTGGGAAGGTGGAAAACGCTGCCCGTAAAATGGAGGCCATGATGAGCTCCAAACAAGCCATAGCCAAGAGGATCGACGCTGCTCAGGTATGGTTACAGTCTAAGCAGGACATCAAAATCATTTGATCCTGATGTCCGTCCAAAAACACCCCTTGTTTATGAAGTAATTTAAACGGTGACCATACTGTCTGCTGAATCTGCAGAACTGGCTGGCGGATCCTCACGGAGGTCCTGAGGGTGAGGAGAACATCAGAGCTCTTCTGGGGGAGGCGAGGAAGATCGCAGATCTGTGTGAAGATCCCAAAGAAAGAGATGACATCCTGCGTAACATGGGCGAGATAGCCGCCCTAACCGCCAAACTTTCAGAGCTAAAGAAGTCGTAAGTACATCTCACTCCAGGCTTTGTGGAAATTCTTGGCCAGGATCTCTGGAATATTAGCTCGTTCTTCCGTAACTGCCCGCATGTGGAATTCTTAGTTTCCATTGTTTGACTGAAGTTTGGCTAATGGTTGTTAAGCAACGATTGTTCAAAGCGTTTGCACATTATGTATGTGAGCTAGACTGGAGGAAAGATTTTGTCTTCAAACATAATGAACAAGAGAGCATGCTGATACATCAAAGTTTGAGTTTATGATATAAGTTATGAATAACGATGATATGTTTTTATGTATAGGGGTAAGGGGGATACCCCTGAAGCTCGAGCCTTGGCAAAGCAGATCGCCACAGCTCTCCAGAATCTTCAGTCTAAAACCGGTAAAGCCGTAGCCAACACCCGACCGGCCAAAGCAGCCGTACACCTGGAAGGAAAAATCGAGCAGGCTCAGAGATGGATCGACAACCCCAGCGTGGAAGACAGTGGAGTCGGTGCGACAAAAACGTTTCCTTCTTACTTTAATGAGTTTAGGAAAACATTTACATATAATCTATAACAGCTGGTCTGTCCATTTCACTTTGAACGGTTGAACAGACCTGTTGAACAGTTAAGGAAAATAAAAAAGTTTGTTTTGGCTAACATATCAACGCCTCGTCTCCAACTACAACAGAAGAAAAACAGTTTTACTATCTGCTTAGTCAATTATTGACGAATAAAAGTCCCGTCCTACATTTTGCATTAAAGGGAGGGGGTTAATGCCATTTCATGCATTCTGAAGTATTAACACAGTTAATACATTAACATTAATTAATGTGTGACGAGATATTTCTGGGCCAAACTCACGCCTTCTTTTTCCTACAAGTTTTTTTCAAACATGGGTACTTGTTACGTATCAGTGACCCCATATTCCTTTTATGGGCACTTCCACAGGAAAAGGGTAAGCGTGGCGTGAATGGCACGTTCCGCGTGAATTGAAAACTCTGAACTTCGGCGGATTTCCGCGCCGCGTTAACCAATCAGGACATTGCTGTAGTAGTGACGTGTTAACAGGAAGTGCCGGAGTCGCAGAAGCCCCTCCCATGACGCAAATTTCCTTGTGAATGTCTCGAATTTCATGCACAACTTTCACGCGCGAATTAAAGCAACACTATGTAGTTTCCATGTAAAAATGACTCACAGCTCCCCCATGTGGTTGAAAAGCGCAACAGTGCCAGGTATCAGACACTCTTCTGCAGGCAGGGGGAGGGGTGGGGCTGTGTTTCCTACCCTCCACCACCACTTTCAGAATGTGCTTGAAGCAGCTAGGAGGCTGCTCAGGTTGCAGCAACAGTACAGTTTGTCCAGTTAAACGTTGTTCTATCACTAAAATAATTTTAGAGACATTATTTAAAGGTTAAAAAACTACATAGTGTTCCTTTAAGCGAGTGAACTCAAATGTTCAAGCGTCCAACTACGTACGAATAGCGCGTTTTTGCCACCTTTACCGCGGCTGGTGGGAATGCACCATTAGAGAGAGAACGACGAGGACGCTCATTAGCATTGTTTCTTCGAGTAGAAGTCACAGACATCACTGCACGCAAAGAAGTGTATTTTTGGATGTAAGGAGAAGAAAGCCTTGTTCAGCTTTCCAAGTAAGCCAGCCTTATGATAAAGTTTGTTTATCCGGGTTAGGAGTTAAGTTTTGCGTGTTTGTTTTGTGTTTGATGTTGAAATGGGGCAGTCCCAACCGCTTCATGAGTCGCAGGCGGTTAGTAAAACTGCATCAAATGCTTGTGTTTTGTTCAATCTGCGAGTAAGTGTATATAATGTGAAGGAAACCTGTGTGGTTTCACAGACAGGGATTAGCTTAAGCCAGGACTAGGCCTTAGTTTAATTAGGAAATATAACTAGTTTTAACATACATGCCTTAATAAATCAGTACTTGTGTGTTTACTAAAAACAATACGTGAGCAACCCCCCCCAAAAAAAAAAACAATACACAAGTATGTTGTGTGTGTGTTGTTCTAGATTTGCTCCTCCCGCTGGACGCTTCCGGGATGTTGTGCTTTCCAGAAACAATTGCTGGAGCCAATATAAATCTGATAAAACTAGAGACATGGTTTGTTATGGGAGCTTTAAAAATCATCTTACGCTCTACAATACAACATGTTACATAAATAAAAGATGTTGTGAACTGCATTTCGTGTCATTTGAAATATTTTCATCTTTCATTGTTGTAGGTCAGGCTGCTATTCGCGGTCTGGTTGCCGAGGGGCGTCGCCTGGCTAACGCGTTGCCCGCATCCCACAGACATGAGCTGCAGGGTAAATGTGAGGAGGTGGAGCACCTGATGGCTCAGTTAGCCGAACTAGCGACCCGTGGGGAAGGAGACAGTCCACAAGCCCGCGCTATCGCTCAACAACTAGAGAACACTCTGAAAGTAAGAGAGAGACTTCACTGTAGTACATATTATCAAGTCAAATCATCCTACATCATCATGAGATCATTAACCAATGGCCAGCCACATATCAATACTTGTTCTGTATCGATTAATGACAATCACAGTGTGAATCGTAGATAATCTTTTGTCATAGCAAAGTCATAGCATATTTAAACACAATTACAATTATTTTGTGAACAAAACTTGCCCCCTGCTGGTAAGTGAATGTTACTGCTTTTCTCTAGACTGCAATATTGTATTACCAGAGTTTTACTTTTATACATAATTATAATAGCAGATCCGTGTGCTGTTTGTGCTGGTGAGGCTGATGTAGTTTGTAATGTTTGTGTGTTTGTGACAGGACCTGAAGGGTAAGATGCAGGAGGCCATGACACAAGAAGTGTCCGACATCTTCAGTGACACGACCACACCAGTCAAACTACTGGCCGTGGCAGCGACCGCCCCACCAGATGCGCCCAATAGAGAACAGGTGCGCTTGTAACCACATAAGCACACTGAAGTGACAGCATGTTTCTCGTGTGATTAATTATGTAAAATCTGACTGCAGGTGTTTGAGGAACGGGCAGCAAACTTTGAGAATCACGCGGGTCGACTGGGCGCGACAGCAGAGAAGGCAGCCGCAGTCGGCACTGCTAACAAGGGCACGGTGGAGGGCATTCAGGCGGCGGTCAAATCCACCAGAGAGCTGACACCACAGGTAAGAGAGAACGAGATGAAGTTTATTTTGATTGAAAATGTCCTGACATCTGAAATGTCAAATGTGATGTTTTTTTGCAGGTGATCTCTGCAGCTCGTATCCTACTGAAGAATCCTGGAAACCAGGCAGCGTACGAACACTTTGAGACCATGAAGAATCAGTGGATCGACAATGTTGAGAAAATGACAGGTAACAAAGACAGACTTTACTTTCTTTTACAGGTGGTATATGACACAAGACTCAAAATTGATGCGAATGCTAAATGACAGTAAACCAGAGGTCTTCTCGGGTCCAAAGAAGTTATGACCCAAATCACTTTTTTCCCGAACCCGAAGCAGCCCCACACGCCCCAGTCAGACAGAAAGAAACCCGGGTGGCCTTGCATCCAATTTGGCCCGGTGCTCCATTTATTTTCTGTTGTTATCTGACAACGACACCACAGTTACTGCTAAAATGTGCATTCAAACTTGATTGACAGGTCCGTGTTCGGGTCATCTTGGGAGATAGGTCATACCCGAGACCCTGATGCCGCTATTATTATACCCGACTTGTGTCTGAAAGCACACGTGAAACTTTTAGACTCAAACCCGGTTATGTCTCAGGTCGGACCTCTGGTTTTCGGATCTGTGGGCCCGTGAAGACCTCTACCGTGAACTTATGTTGGCTGCAAAGTTTTTTTTGACTCTGGACTCTGTCTCTACTACAGGTCTGGTGGATGAAGCGATTGACACCAGGTCTTTGTTGGATGCATCAGAGGACGCCATTAAGAAAGACCTGGACAAGTGTCAGGTTGCTATGGCTAATCACCAGCCTCAGATGTTGGTCGCCGGAGCAACCAGCATCGCCCGGCGAGCCAATCGGATCATGCTGGTGGCAAAACGAGAGGTGGAGAACTCAGAGGACCCGAAATTCAGGGAAACTGTTAAAGCAGCTTCTGATGAGCTCAGCAGGACCATTTCACCCATGGTCATGAACGCCAAAGCCGTGGCCGCCAACATACAGGACCAAGGTAAGACACTGCACAAGACAAATGACCAGGATCATACCTGTAGCCATCATGTGAGAAGACATCTTCAATGCATGTTCTCTTGACAGGCCTTCAGAGAGGTTTCCTCGAGTCTGGTTTTAAGATTTTGGGTGCCGTGGCTAACGTGAGGGAGGCGTTCCAGCCGCAGGAACCAGACTTCCCCCCTCCACCTCCAGACATGGAGAACCTGCATGTCAGTGTCACCAATCTCTCCTGTAATGTCGTCTGTTTATTTGACAGGTCCAGTGAGATTTTAAACATTGTTGCCTCTTGTTTAGATTCAGGACACTGCTGCCCCTCCAAAACCGCCCCTGCCGGAGGGTGAAGTTCCTCCACCGAGACCTCCGCCACCTGATGAGAAGGATGAAGAGTTCCCGGAGCAGCAGGCCGGAGAGATGGTCAGCGAGCCCATGATGGTGGCCGCCAGACAGCTACACGACGAGGCCCGCAAGTGGTCCAGCAAGGTTAGCGGTCCCGTTGAATCCCCCACATGTTGAGCATGCATAACGCGGCAAGGTACCAAACGCTGGGTGTTTATTTCCTGCAGGGTAATGACATCATCAGTGCCGCCAAGCGTATGGCTCTGCTGATGGCTGAGATGTCTCGACTGGTCCAGGGCAGCAGCGGCAACAAGAGGGCACTCATTCAGTGCGCCAAAGACATCGCCAAAGCCTCTGATGAAGTCACGCGGCTCGCCAAAGAGGTCGCCAAGCAGTGCACGGACAAACGCATAAGAACCAACCTGCTGCAGGTACAACTTGCACAACAAATATACAGTCAAATGTGTTTCTGACCTCTAAAAGTGGTTTCATTGATTTAGCATTTTCCACTTGTAATTGAATGACCTAAGAGGTTGATTTTAGGTCGAAAAAAGGTTGTAGTCACAAGGGATTGATGTTTTTTTAAACTTCCACTGCAAATAGAATGTCAAATGTGTTTCTGACCTATAAATGTGGTTTCATTGATTTAGCATTCTCCACTTGTGATTAGATGAACTGATGGGTTGATTTTAGGTAGGAAAAAGGTTGTAGTCACAAAGGTAGTGATGTTTTTTAAACTTCCACTGCAAATAGAATGTCAAATGTGTTTCTGACCTATAAATGTGGTTTCATTGATTTAGCATTCTCCACTTGTGATTAAATGAACTGATGGGTTGATTTTAGGTAGATAAAAGGTTGTAGTCATAAAGGGAGTGACTTTTCAGTTCTTTGTATTTGTTAAATCTTTGTCTTTCTGCAGGTGTGTGAGAGAATCCCAACTATTAGCACTCAGCTGAAGATTCTGTCCACGGTGAAGGCCACCATGTTGGGACGCACCAATATCAGCGAGGAGGAATCAGAACAGGTCAGATTTCACTTGCGTGAAAGCAATTTTCTGAAGTTTCTTGAATATGTAAAAGCAGGCTAAATGTGTATCGCTTCTCTCCCATAGGCTACAGAGATGTTGGTTCATAACGCTCAGAACCTGATGCAGTCGGTAAAAGAGACGGTGAGAGAGGCAGAAGCCGCTTCCATCAAGATCCGCACAGACGCCGGTTTTACTCTGCACTGGGTCCGCAAAACACCGTGGTACCAGTGAGCACCAAAATCCCAGTGTGCATTGGGCAAAGCAACTCAGTCCAGGTCCTAAATGTCATTGCAGACATGTCAATCACGTTGTTTGGGGGTGACCAAATTATTCCATTTCAAAATTGTTGTTCTTGAATGTTAATGGATGTAAAATAAGGGATGATATAATTCAGCATTCAGTTTCCTTCCAATTGCTTTTTTATTTGTGAGAAACGGTTTATTTTGTGTTGATGGATCAGAGTTAGAAAAATTTACAGTAATTATGTCCTGTTGTATCACAGAGGTTATTTTGTTAGGATTTTTTACAGAAATAATCTGTGGCTGCCTCACACACAGTTTTATATCTCATTTTTGTATCTTTACTTGCACCCGTCTCCTTTACACTGTTTGAATGTATTTCACACATACACAAAGATTACTCGTTATATTTTGCCTTTCTGCACAAAAACACAAGCACATTTTTAGACTATAATACCGCGGTTAATAATAAGTTTTTTAATGCAACAGGTGAGTCATACAGCTTCAACCATAGGTACACAGTTGTACTATTGTTCGTCTGTAACCGTATGCTTAATAGAAGAACATTGGTGGATTGTTTCATTCCTTCAGGGATTGCAGTTTACAGAAGTCTAAACTGATAGGAGATAAATCAAATTCTGGTGCTTAATGTGAAATATACCAAACACATATTTTTTTCATTATTTAACCAAACATACAGAACATATACATGCACTGCCGTCCCTGTTTTACCACTAAGATGTCACTGTGCTAGATACACTACTAAAATCTTTTGCGGGATGCACACTCAAGTATATTTATATGAGTGAAAATATGCTCTTTGCATATATATGAACCTTTTATAATGTTGAGAATATCATTAGTTTTAATGTAAATAATGATGACAGCCTGTAAGACCTAATGTGCCTTGTCTAATAAAGGATCTAATTATCATCTAAATCTATTGTGTGAGTTTGTGTTCATAATTCTCTAAACATTACCTGAAGATCATATACACCCGTCAATCATTTAAATGCATATTAATGCAACTTGCAGCATTGCTTGACAGTATGATTGAATTCTTATATAAAACTATCCTGGTAGTGTATTGATATATTAATGATAGTAGTGGTATTGATTTTAATTTATACTTCAGTAATATTTTTAAATAATAAATTACTGAATTATTTTTAAATAGAAATGAATTAATATAATATTAGTGTAATATGTTAATAATAGTGGTTAGTTGTTATTATAATGAATTCATTTATCAATGATATATAATACAATAGTGGATTTAACATCAACATTTAAAGTCTAATGTTAAAATGCATGTTTTTTTATGTATCCTTGTTCTCACTTTAAATACTTTTGTGAGTTAATAAGATTAATGGTAACACTTGTGTAGTTTACAATTCTCATTATTAACTAGTTGATAATTAGCATTAATATTACTGAGATATTGGCTGTTTATTAATACTTAAAAAGCACATTTTAATGCCTGATTCTGCAAAACCTTATTCTACATCTTAATCTTACCCAATACTTAATTTATTAAGTATTAATAAGCAGTAATTAGGACTATATTGAGGCAAAAGTAGTTAATATTTAGTTAATAGTGAGAACCTTAAAAGGTGTGACCAGAATAATTAATGTACTTTTATATGATTTATTCAAGCTGTTTCAATCTTTGTATCATTTACTAGGGTTTTAAAAAAATTAATTAAAGTAATTAGTAATTAAATACTTTTTGGAGAGAGAACATTTTAAAGTGATTGAAGATGTCATACGTAACTAGTAATGAATTACTTTTTTTAGTAACTTACCCATTACTGATTACGGTCTTGGTAGTGTGTGAAACTCTACAACAGCACTGTAGGGGAGACACTGGTCTGAGATCTGTGTCAGTGCTGTGTGAGATCAGAAGATGTCGGTGTCTGACTGTACTGCGGACAAACACACAGACAGCAAGACGACATTGAGGTAAATCAATGCTTAGTTACTGTCAGGATGTGAATTAGATTTATTTACCATTAGATCAGCAAGATGACACGTGTGTTTTATATTCACATGACATTTTGATGTTAGTCCGTGATTATGGATGCGTGGATCCTGTTTAACATTCACATCTCACATAGATAAGGAGTAATATTTTAATTTATTTTTTTGACGTCATATGCATGGAGCAGATAATAACCATATACTGTAAAAATGGTCATAACCCAAACCCGTAAATAATAGTACGTTTGTACGGGCTGTGACGGGTTTATTTGTATGAAAAACAATTGACAGAAATGTGATTGCTCACCTTTTTCTCATTTAAATGGCTGATCTGATGCAACAGTAATTTGTGTTTTGATAGGAAAAATGTTTATTTTTGCTTTAAACGAGATGCGGGCGCCACACTTGTTATGGTAGTACCAGAGTCGTATCTGGGTAGTACATGTTTTCATGGTGAACAAACACATGCGCTCTCGCCAGCCAATCACGATCATAGATTTTTTTTAAACAAATCTGCGCAGACAGATCCTCGTATGACATCACAGTACCTTGAAATCATAGGCTCTCGCGGTACTGTGATGTCAGTCTGCCGATTGGTCTGCGCAGCGTCGTACAAAGTCGAACACTTCCATGTGTGACGTAATCAATCATCTGGAGCACGCTTCGTTTCCGGTTTGAAGGAATTCGATGTGGAAACCGAACGCACGCGCTTGTAGCGTGTACTGGGAGCGCGTGGGCACAGGAGTTTAGTTGAATAAAAAGCTGTCAGATTGTGTAACCATGCCGACTCTCAGGTAAGACATCATTCTTGCATGATGTCTTGTTTTTACTGTTAGAGTTCCTGATTTTTTATTTCCGGTTTTAAGGGTTTGCGTGTCTGTATTATGCAACTTTCCTGAATTTCTTGTTTATGTGTGTAACTTTAATGCTTTTTGCACGTGCTTAATGTTATTATGCTTATATAAATATGCAAAGTATTTTAATAACTAAAAATCTTATTTTGACATATATTGTGAATACATGCACATAGTAATTTCTCGCATTATTGATCCCATTCAGCTCGTATGATATTTTTAGTTACATTTAATTTATATTTTTATTTAGTTTTTTTAAGGGTTTTTAAATACCTGATGATGAAAGCAATGTCTACAGAGGAGGATAAATAATTAAATGCTAATATTTGCATATAAAAATCCCACAGTAAAGAAGTTGGCCTGCTCAAAATGCCTTTAACTATTAACAAGGCTGTTGTAGGTTTAGGGACTGATAACAAGAACACACTAAATAACCAAATGATTATATAAGTTATATTTACTGTACTGTGTGTTAGTTTGTGCACATGCATATGTACATGCGTGAGTCCTACAAGAGTTTAGTCAGCACTAAAACATGTGTCCACTAAACTCCACTTAAAACTTGTTAAAATCAATCTGTTAAAAGAGAGGAGTATCACAGCATGTTCACGATATCAGTTATAATAAATATTTGTAAAGAAATTAATGTTGTGTATGTCTGAACACTGATCCAAGTTCAGTATGACTGAATGTAAATGAACTGAAGTTCTGCTCTGTTGGGTCCACCTCACATTCCAAGGGTTCAAATCTCAAAGGCGAAGTGATGGAGCCTGATCATGTGACTTACACCTGTTAATGTCACAGAAAAGATATTAAAGGAACAGTTCCCCCTAAATTCATGAACATTTCTGTCATGTTATACAGATTTGCTGTATTCAGAGCCTTCAGAGGTTCTGTGTGAGACTTTATTCCCCTTCATCCTTTAATTTTGAGCAAATTCTGTGTTTGGATGCATCAGGACACGTTCTCCAGTTTTAATGGCACTGACATAAAATACCTTTTGTTTTCACATCTTAAAACCAAATTGGTAATTCTGATTTAAAAAAAAGTTTATTTGCAAAGTTTATTAAAAAAGTCTTTTTGTTTTCACGACTTGAGTATTGTGCAAAAGTCATAAGTAACTGCATAAGTGCTTTTTGAAGCTTTACAGTATCTGTCATTCCCTGTGATTGTGTAAATTAATTTTAAGATGCTTTAAATAAACTTTAATCTCTGTGTTTAGTCAGAATGTTCTCTTTGGCATGGGAAACCCGCTGTTGGATATCTCTGCGGTGGTGGATAAAGATTTCTTGGATAAGTGAGTAGTTTAGTTTGAGTTTAGATTTACAGTAGTGTGTTATTTAAAGGTGACATGTGCATCAGCCGTCCAGTCAAGCGCGTGTTTTTATGATGCCTGTTAATAGCGTACGCTTTTCTGAACCCAGACGAAAACTAATAGATGTTATCAAACTCAGAATGTCAGAATGTTGACTTTGTGAATTGTTTACTGAGTTACTTTGCTTACTGTGTGTCTGTGTGTTTACACAGGTATGGTTTAAAGCCCAATGATCAAATCCTGGCAGAGGACAAGCACAAAGCTTTGTAAGTGACATCATCAGCATGACATCATCAGTATGACATCACACCCACTCTGAATTTGATTTTATTTAGGGCTGCCTGATATTTTGTACTGTACACTATTTGACAAATGTGTGTATTTGTACTAAAAATTTTTTTTACGTTTTTTCCTCCATCAATTCAACCATTCAGTAGCCAAAATATTGTTTAGTGAATATTGCAATAATAATTTAATTTTTTTCCAATATATCAATGCACCATTTATGTTTACTAAATTTTTTTTAAATATGAGCAATGACACAGATATTTGTGTTCACATGTTTATGTGCTTTGAGTATGAACAGACCTAAGGCGATTTAAAGAAATGATTAATATGAATGAGTAATGTGTGTTGTTTTGTATGACCGTTGTGTTATATACAGATATGCATGTTTAGACTATGCGGATTATGTTTAGTATGGCCTTGTTGAAGGTCAATGTTAAACATTGCTTGGTTTTCATCACCTGACATTCATAATTCATCAGTGCTTTTTAAATTTTCTACTATTACCACCACCATTCACATCTTATAAACATGCTGCGTGGTTTATGGTCATAATCTGAGTCCGAATTAAAGCTCCCATAAAGCACGTTGTTTCTGCTCATCTTATGTTAATTTTGAGTATCTATAGAGTAGTATTGCATCTTTCATATCTCAGAAAAGACTTTAGTTTTATCAGATTTATAAAAGACAAATCAACTCTAGCGATTGTTTGAAATCCTATAAAAGAATATGGGGTCAGTGATATGTAACGGGTATCCGTGTTTGAAAAAAAACTTTCAGGAAAGAAAATAACAATTAAGAGGAGGCATGAGTTTGACTCAGAAATACTTCTTCATTAAACTGCTTTTGAGACACTTTGCATTTGTTTAGCATGAGGATTACAACTCTTTAACTGTGTTATTAAGTCAGAATGCATGAAATAGCATTATACCCCCCCCCTTTAAGAGTTTGCCATTTTAGCCTCGCTTGTGTCTCAGTATTATCCCTGATCTACAGAGGGCAGCAGATGGCAGATAAATTAATAACTAACGCAATCAAACCCTAACAGTTAACCACAATCTCATAAATTTACACTGATAATAAAAATATTATGTTGTGTTTGACTTCAGTCACTGAACTCAGTTGTGTGTGTTTTCTGCATGCTGCAGGTTCAATGAGATCATCAATAAGAGTAAAGTCGAGTATCACGCTGGAGGATCAACACAGAACTCTGTTAAAATTGCTCAAGTGGGTATAAAGACAACCAGTCAGATCTGAAATGATACATTACCCTTATCTCAAATCTAATGATTAATGTTGATGTCCCAGTGGATGATCCAGGAGCCTCATAAGGTGGCCACTTTCTTCGGCTGTATCGGTACCGATCACTTCGGTGAGATTCTCAAGCAGAAAGCAGCTGAAGCTCATGTTGATGCTCATTATTATGAACAGAACGCAGAACCCACAGGCACCTGTGCAGCCTGCATCACTGGAGACAACAGGTGAGATACGACACATGTGTGGAGATGTTGTTCAGCTGCGCAGCCTACCATGTTGGCTTTTATTTGTTTGTGTGTTTAGATCTCTAGTCGCAAACCTGGCAGCAGCAAACTGTTACAATAAAGAAAAACACCTTGATATTGAGAAGAACTGGAGTCTGGTGGAGAAAGCTCAAGTTTACTACATTGCGGTAAGTGCACGGCATGCCAGCAAACACGCATGCACACGGGAGTTTCATTGTAAAAGTAGATCAATGCACCATGTATGTAACATGCATTGTGAATTGCACTGTAAAGTGTTCATGCAGGTCCATGTGTCCATGCATCTATACCGCTTTTTTGGGGGGGGGGGGATTTCTGTTGAAAGCTACTTGTGATAAAACTCTAGAAGAGATCGCTATACATCTGCACATATGAAAAATCTGCTTGTAGTATCTAATACTGTTCCCTTTCAATACGGTTCACTTCGCATTGCGTCAGTTAGCTGACGCTATGGGGGAAACTCCTGTTTACTCCGTGACTGAAGCCTATTGGTTAACGTCTGTACAAAGTACAGACCAATGACGTTTGAACCCGCGCGCGGGAGGAACGCGTCCCTATATAAGCGCGGTTCAATCGTCAGGAGCTCATTATTTTCTCCTTCAGCGCGAACCTCTCGCTGCTCCGAAGAAAAAGAAGAAGCCTTACCTCGCCGTTGACAAAAGCCCTGCAGCGGAGTCCAGGCCTAGCGTCTTCCCCTGCCGTTTTCCGGCTGAGAACCGAAGATAGCTGAGTCCAGGTCTAGCGTCTTCCCCTGCCGCTTTCCGGCCGAGAACCGAAGATAGCCTTCGCTTGCCGTGGTACGAGCCCTGTGCAGCGGACACACGCCTGACGAGGTCTCCCCTGCGGCCGCCCGGTAAGATCAATATTTTTAATATAAAGCTATAAGCTAAAAGAGCAGGCGCTGTTGTAATAGCGTCCAGCACAGCGGCTCGGTGAGCCTCTCTGCTATGAATTTCCTCCGAGCGCGTTACCGGTCTGGCACCTCCCACGCCGGGACCGCGCTTATGCTTTGGTTGTCTTATCCATGTTTCGTGCTCCCCCTGCTGTTCCTCTCTCGCCGGGATGAACACACGGCGAGCCATGAGACTAGATGGATGCATAGACAAGCACACACGGACTAACCCCCCCTGTGTTCTGTCACACCGCAACCGTTCATGCTTACAGAGTCCCTTCGCTCCTCTTACATTCAGTGGCGAGATCTCTGGCACATATATTAATCCCCCGAGTGCATCGGGTGATACCGTCACGACGCATGGCTGTTCTGTCTGTGTTGCTGCTCCCCTCTGCCGTTCCTCTCTTGTTGAGATGAACAAGCGGGGAACCGTAGACCTGGATAGATGCATACGACAAGCAAACACGGGCGGTCTGCCCCTGTCTCTGTCATAGCACAGCCACTCGTGCTCCACGCTCGCGGAGTCCCTCGCTCCTTTCCCCACAGTGGTGAGGTCTCTTAACGGCTTAGCTAGCACGCGGTATTACGGCTCGCTGCCTCTAAATGCAGCTGTCCAGTGTTCAACGATTACAGAGCTTCATGCCCCTCCCCTCCTGGAGCGGCGCGATCTCATTCGTCTGCTCGATAGGGCCGATTCGCCGCTATTGGAGCACCAAGAACACTCATTATAAGAGAGCTTCATGCCCCTCCCCTCCTGGAGCGGCACGATCTCATTCGTCTGCTCGATAAGGCGGACACGCCTCTATTGGAGCGCTAAAACACTTATTATAGAGCTTTACTGGCCTGAGCCGATCTCACTTCAGATAGCTCATTCTTTGTCTGCCTGGTAATTTCTCTCTGGTTTAGACGGAATCAGAGGCAGAACGAATTTGTTTATAATATACTGAGGCCCGAATACCTCCCTTTATTCAGTCCCGTCCTATATCAGTGCGCTGAATATTGGTACATTCTTATATATATATACCCGGTTTTTCTGCCCTTTTAATAAACGGCAAAACCGCGGGCCTCACGGCAGACTTCCTCTCTGCGATGGGTTCAGTCTGACATTAAACCACCTAGACATACTACCCTGCTCCGTGAGCCGTTCGGTCACCGTCACTACTGAGGCTTGTGCACCTGAACGGCTGAGCTCTGGTCTCCGCAGCACAGCTGCATCAACAGAGAACGAAACTGTCTGGGAGAAAAGGGGTTATGTCGCGCCTCGGCTGGACTGCCCTGAAATGTTTTCTGTGTGCTGTTTATCCAAACATACTGTGTAATACTGTCGGCTATGCGACCTCACTATAGTGGCGAACGGTATTTAATTCCTCTAAAAAGAGTAATTTTCGTGCTTACTATACTGTGTTTTGACACCCACGGTTGTACGGTGTCTCTAAACACTTTATCGCCTTACTGACAAGCAATCAGTAATACGCACACACGGCCCGCTGTCCATAATTCTATCGACGCTAGCCGAAAAAACCCCGGTTTGGCCATATACTGTGTATTGACACCCCACGACTGTACGGTGTCTCTAACACCTTTCTGCCAAATTCGCTCGCAGCCCACCTCAGTTTCTCCGCTACGATGCTGATGGCGCAAACGAGCACGGTCTTACGGCTGTTATTCTCTCTTCCTAGAGGAAGGACAGCCTCAGACTTTTGCATGGCTCCAAGCGTTTGAATCGCGCCCTCTCCGGACGGCCACTCAAAGGCTTACAGCCAAGCGGTTTATGACGTTTTTCGGCCATATAGCTGATTTATATTAGCGGATCCGAAGACGCTCACACCTCCGCTCCAATACTCTGAGATATTAAGGGTAATATCAACCTCAAGTGAGCTTGCTACCCGCCACAATAAGTTTCAAAGCTTAAAGCGCGCGCACAGTCAGACGCGCGCGGCATCTCGTTTAAGACGGGCACACGTACCCCTCTAACGAGCCTCAGAAAGCTGAATATCGTGGCATTCTGTTCATAAGTGCACTTCAGTTTGACTAAGCAAAGGTCCCGCCCCGAGCTGACGGCCGGGAAGCTTGCTTAAGTTACACACGGCTGCATGAAGTGCTGTCATTACGAGCTAGCCCAGCATTTGCTGTGGGTTGAACACGCTTTACGACGGCAATCAGCCTTCGGCGCGTGGAACGCCGTTTGTCTCATATAAATCACCTTGTACTGTGAATACGGTACATTAAGCGGATGATTTAGCACTGCAGCACTCTCGACCGTGTTATTGTGATAATGCGGTCGGGCAATCTACGGTGGTTTCATTATTTACCGAACCAGACAGATCTCGCCCCCTGAACAAGCTGACGAGTCATCTCCTTTATAAACTCATTGCATCGCTTTATAAGCTATGTTCAATCAGAGTGATACGCATCTCATGCTTAACTACCAATATTAACCCATTACGATGGGCGTGCGGAGATGGCATCCGTGGGACACGACCTACATTACGTGCCTTATGACACATTGACACAAGCTGCTAGGACCCCTTTCACAAGGCGTCCTTATGCAAAGTCTGATCCATTCTGTCTAGTGACATTTGAAAGTCAAAACCCCCCGCGAATCGCCGGTGGAACACTTTTCTCCTCACTACAGAGGCACGGCGGCTCTCTCCCCTACCTATATCTATGTGGCCGTGATAACAGCGAACCACGCTTTTACGACCGACCATTCATTTAATTCACAAGCCTGTCATCTCTCAGATGCGGACGGCGGCGGTAACAGCGAACCATGCTTTTACGGCTGGCCATTCACTTTATTCATAAGCCTGTCATTTCTCAGATGCGGACGGTGCCCGAGGCACAGCGCTCTGGAACTGTCCAAGGTCCTGTATGACACATACGTCTGACGTACATCAGACGATCAGCTGTTCATCTGCGTCACAGATCACTCACTAGAGCACCTGTCAATACAGGCTATTTATGGATCGTTGACGTTATCACCTCCCGTGACAATCATGCTCACTTGTCTTAGAGCATGGGCATGGTCTTAGAGGTTTCTCATTGACAATTGTGACACGGCCGGCTGGTCCCCGCCGTCCACGTTGTCAGTTTACAGCTTCGACATCCCTGCTTCGCGCACTACTGAGGTTTGTTGCATTAAAGGTGCGCCCATTAGCTCACCTGTATGCACGATATGGTTTTTAATTATATGCGTCCACCGTGCGCTTAGAGAAGCTCACATGTACACGCTATAACATTTTGGTATACAATAAGATGCGCTTGGGAAAGCTCACCTGTATACACAGCTGTGTTATGCTTTGTGACACATACATTGTTGTTCATCTGTGTACGTTCACGGTGCGTTGGGTGCCCACCGTTACGTTCATCAATCATATCTGTACACATTCACGGCGCGTTCTGTGCACTGATTTATCTATACGCATTCACGGTGCACTGAAGAGTTCACCCGTGTGCGCACAATTTATTATCAGAACACATGACGGCGCGCTCGAGAATCTTGCCGGCCTGTGCATTATAACACTCTGATTCATCTATATGCATTCACGATGTATTCAAGTGTTCACCTGTGCCCGTGCAATTTATAGTCAATACACATTTACGGCGCGCTTGGAAAGCTCACCGATCTGTGCACTATAATACTACCTATATGCATCCCGATGCGCTCGAGGGTGCACCTGGGTTCACACTATTGTGGTATCTGTATAATCCCACGCTACGAACCGTTCTGCCGCATATTATAGTCAGATCGACCGTTCGTGAGCTTCGCAGATCACTCACTACGTATGTCTGTTGCTAACAGTGGTTATTTAGATGGATCGTTGAAACCATCGCACTGGCTCACGCCCTTCTATGAGCTATGTCCTATATAGAGCCCACTCTGTGCGAGTTTGGCTTCTTCATGAACTTGGTCTACAGGGGTATCTATATCTATATTTGATATCTGCTACGCGGCCGGCTGGTCTTCGCCGTCTACGTTGTCAGATTGTACAGCTTAGACGTCCCTGCCCTACGAGCGCAGGTTCTCTCGGCTCAATCATGCACGCTCATGCGTTTTATGTGTACACCACGGTGCGCTCAGCGAGCTCACCAACGTGACTCTGAATTTACTTATCTCGCACAGCCGCGGCGCGCTCGGTACCTCGCCGTCTTGTGCTATGTTATGTGCCCCCGGTGCGTTTAAAACCCCACCGTGTGCGCGTCAACAATTTATATGGTGCTTACACATTTGCTTTTAAAGCTGTGAATATGCCGGGTATAGGGCCACACGCAGTGTCTCTCCGGTAAGGCACTTCAGTACGTTGTGTATGCACGGCGTGATGGGATTACGTTCCCCCATAGCGTCAGCTAACTGACGCAATGCGAAGTGAACCGTATTGAAAGGGAACGCTTAGGTTACTCACGTAACCCCGGTTCCCTGAAATAACGGGAACGAAGCATTGCGTCTCTTGCCGTGCTACAAACGTCTACGCAGCGAGTGTTATTCGGCTGCGCGCTTCAGTCGAATATAATGAGCTCCTGACGATTGAACCGCGCTTATATAGGGACGCGTTCCTCCCGCGCGCGGGTTCAAACGTCATTGGTCTGTACTTTGTACAGACGTTAACCAATAGGCTTCAGTCACGGAGTAAACAGGAGTTTCCCCCATAGCGTCAGCTAACTGACGCAATGCTTCGTTCCCGTTATTTCAGGGAACCGGGGTTACGTGAGTAACCTAAGCGTTCATATAACATGCACAAACAAAAAGAAAAATGCGAGAAAACCTTGCGCATTCACAACCTTATTACTGCTCTACTTCAAAATAAGAGTCCTCAATAAAGGATGAAAATTTGTACATGAATAAGAATAAATAAAAATTTAATTACTGATCGATGTCAAAATAAGAGTCCTTAATTAAGGATGAAAATGTGTGCATGAATAAGAATAAATTAAGAGTTTAGTTGAGTTTTGTGGGGGTTTTTTTGTCAAAAATCTTGTTTTTTGATTGTGCATTCCAATTAATATCAATCAAACTGCAGTTGGTTTGTTTTGATTTAACCCTTCATTACTTAAAAATAACGCTAAGTAGCACAATTAAACACAAATAAATACAATAACGTAATAAACATGTTTTGAATTTTTTTTTAACCAAGTTAACTGGTTGTTGAACAAAAGTCTTTACAAATAAATGCAATTACTGATTAATGTCAAAATAAGAGTCCTTAATAAGGATGAAAATATGAACATAAATAAAACTAAACATAAATGCGATTACTGCTCGGTGTCAAATTAAGAGTCCTTAATACAGGATGAAAATAGGTAAATGATTAAGAATAAACATAAGCGTAATTACTGCTCTGTGTCAAAATAAAAGTCCTTAAAAAAGGATGAAAATGTGTGCATGAATAAGAATAAATTAAGAGTTTGGTTGCAAAACAAGATAACTCTTTGTTTTGTGTTTTTTAAAAAAAATCTTGTTTTTTGATTGTGCATTCCAATTAATATCAATCAAACAGCAGTTGGTTTGTTTTGATTCAACCCTTCATAACTAAAAAAAAAATACATCTAAGTAGCACGAATAAAACACAAATAAACATGATAATGTAATAAACCTTTTTTTTACTGAGTAAACTGGTTATGGGACAAAAGTCAAATGCAATTACTGATAGATGTCAAAATAAGAGTCCTTTATGAAGGATTAAAATATGTGCATGAAAAGGAATACATTTAAATGCAATTACTTCTCAATGTCAAATTAAAGTCCTAATGCTGATGTCTTTTTTCACAGGGCTTCTTTCTGACCGTCTCTCCAGAATCTATTCTGAAAGTGGCCAAACACGCATCTGATAACAATAAGATATTCGGTCTCAACCTCTCTGCGCCCTTCATCAGTCAATTCTTTAAAGAGCCGCTGATGAAGGTCATGCCGTATGTGGACATCATCTTCGGGAATGAAACTGTGAGTTTTCTCTGATTGACAAGAGGGAAGTTTTACTGTGAACTGTATACCAGGTTCAATGTCTGAAGATCTAATGTGTTTGCTTTCGCAGGAGGCTGCTACATTTGCAAAAGAACAAGGTTTTGAGGTGGGTGAACACTGCTTAAAATTCAATTAAAGTTCTTCAACCAAAACCAGAAATTGTGTCATTTATTATAGAGATGTGCCGATATAACCTTTTACCGATACCGATTATTGGCCGATATATCGGTGCATCTCTAGTTATTAAAATTCTTTCAGTCATCAGTACTTAAACAGCCTTGCTCTTTTTTTCATGTATGTTTCTGTAGACAGAAGATATTACAGAGATCGCTCACAAGGTTCAGTGTCTGCCCAAAGTAAATAAGAACAGGCAGAGGATTGTGGTCTTTACCCAGGGCAGAGAAGATACTGTGGCTACTGTGGGTCAGTATTTTTTTAACTCTCTTAACCATAACTTAGTTCTTTTAAAGTCCCCCTCTAGTTGATATTGCAAGCGCATGATTCATTGTTTTCCACATATTTATGTAAATCTGACTCCTCATGATTTAAATGCAGTGAAAAGATGCACCCATTTGTAATGGCCAGCATGATGTGCATCTCAAAAAAACTAAATAAACACTTTTTATATTTAACAAACTCTTTCTGTGTTGTTTTCAGGTGATCGTGTGAAAGTGTTTCCTGTTTTAGACATTGACCAGAATGATATTGTTGATACTAATGGTGCTGGTGATGCTTTTGTGGGAGGTAAATGATTCATTGTTCTGTTCTTCTTCTGTTGTTTCACTTTAATACTTTAATAATAATAAGTAATGGATCAGATTTGGACCAACCCTTATATATGTCATTAAATTAGTTAATTTTCTTTCTTCAAATGAAGGATTCCTGTCCGAGTTGGTTAAGGAGAAGTCTCTGGAGGATTGTATCCGGGCTGGACACTACGCTGCCCACGTCATCATCCGGCGAGCAGGCTGCACCTTTCCAGAAAAACCCGATTACCATTAACTCTCCTTCATCCTCGTATACTCGATCTTTCCATCTCATTTTTTCAGATATACCAGCAACACAAGCTGCAGTCTCTTCACTTGTTTACAGATGTGTATTGTTATTTATGGGCATTCATCAGGATTACCACAACCTTACAGCAAAAAACAAACTTTGTCATAAACATCTATTGAAGCCTCACAATCATTTCTCTATTTAAATAAAATCTATTGAAGATCCATTCTGTTACGTAAAGTAAGTGCATTTATATTTTACTAAAGTAATGGATATTAAATTAAACCAACAGGATTATTTAATGGATGTTTAGCTCATTTGTATTGAGTGAAAGCTTTTGTTTTTCAAGTCTATATTGTTTCGAAACACCAAATTGTATCTTAAACGCACAATGTTTAAATATGAAGAAGCTGTTTCAGATATGGAGATTTTCCACTCGATCTTACCGTCTCTAAAATGTAACAGTTCAACTGACTTTGATCTTTAATAAAAAGATTTTAATAGGTTGTAAACCTCTGTCTGAAAGCTTTTGTGTAAATGTGCAAGAGTATATATTGCACACACACACACACACACACACACACACACACACACATGCACATACATATAAATATAAAAAAAAGAAATTCTTGAAGTTGCTAGATTATCAAAAAGCCCCAAAACCATTGTTTATCTGAGTGAATATTGGTTATATTACTGCCTAATATTAGGCAATAATACACAGCAAACAACAGTACATTTAAAGTCAACATAAAATAGGTTTTCTGAATTACTTGCTGTCCAACATGTAAAATAATCTTGATGTTTTTGATGGTGAGCATCTGTATGAATGCTTCATGATATCAGCCCCAAAGTAAAGATGTTTCAGAGGCAGAGCAAGTTTTTGTTCTTTTGAGGATTCTTCAAGGAAATCTTCTGTTGAAGGCGATAACAGCAGTGTGTGTTGAAGGTAAGTAAGTAATGAGAGACTTTTAAGTGTGCATGTTTTCTTCTGCTGGTGTATTTTGAGCTTTTCTCTGTTCCAGCAGATAAATGTCCAGCTCTCGCAGCTGTTTCAGGAAGCCCCAGTTTGGAGTGATGCGTCTCCTGCGTTTGACGTGATCGATGGCGTCTACGACCGTCATGTTCTCGTGGATCATCAGGTAAGCCAGGAAAAGTGTAGCAGAGCGACTGCGACCCATCACACAGTGAATGAGGAGCTTATCTAGAGAAATAAACCAATAAACATGATGCTCAAAATCTTGTGGGTGGGTGGTTGAATGATGGATTAGAGATAGGACACATTTTAAGGTTTTTATAACTTTACTGTTATTTCATTAGCATAAATGTGAACTGAATTTATTACACCCCACAGGATAATGAATTTGTATTTGATTTGAATTGACAGGCAGAATTTATTCAATTTCATCATTCACTGATATTAATATCATTGCACTCATATGTTTCTATAAACCAAATTGCATTATAAAAACAATAATCTACCAACCTCACGTGTCTTATAGAGCCTCACAACCATGGGAAAAGTTACTTTTAGAAGCAATGCATTACAATACTAAATTACTCCCCCAAAAAAGTAACTAATTGCGTAACGTAGTTACTTTTTATGGAAAGTAATGCTTATGTTACTTTGAAGTTACTTTTGTGTTACTTTTTTATGACTTGGCAGAGGCTTGATTTCTTTCAGGCCTCGCTGGTGTTTTTATGACTGAGAAGATCTGCATTCAGAAATGACATATTTCTATCGCAACAATATCAAGCTCTGGCCTGCCATCACCGTTTCTTACTCGAACTGTTTCTGCTCAGGTGTGCATGAATAAAATGTTTAAATCTAACGGCGCATTCACATGGGGCGTCAGCGTTAACACTTTCCATTTACTTTTCATGGGTGACGTCATGCGTTGCCGAATTGAATTGTGGATCCGTCGGCACCGCGTCAGTGCCGTTGCTCGCAGCAGAAGTTGAACATTTCTCAACTTTTCAAGCGGCAAGCGTGCGTCAGCCAATCAGATCGCATTATGCAAATAACCTAGGCAGAGCCAGCCAATTACGTTTATGGAAGACATGAGCATGTGTAGCGGCCACTGTGATTGGCTGTTGGGCACGCTTCAGACAAGCCTTCCGTTAAGCGTTAACGTTTACGCCCCGTGTGAATGCGCCGTAAGTGACTACGTTCAGTTTAATTCTGAAAACTGAAAAGTAACTTGCATTACTTTAAAAAATATTAATATATTAATTATATTAATGTGTACATTTATAAAGTAATGTGTTACTTTACTCGGAGAAATAAAAAACAAAACATTATTGAGCGTTCACAGTCCTTTCCACAGCACTCCCACTTATATTTCTAACAATCTGAGCCCACCTGCCATTATGTGAAAACCACCAAAATAAATATGTTGACTTACTTATATGTCAAATACTTATATTCAATCAGAATAATGATATATTGGCATCATATTTGCATCTGAAATGGCATTTTTGGTTTATTTACGTCCTGTTTAATGACTTTTTTTGAAATTTTGCCATTTATGCATTTGCACAAAATTTATGTAATTTTAAATCTTTCAATTTTTAAATAGCAAAATGCAGCAGTAAGGAGTCCACGGCCGCGCTCAGATGCTAATGACGACTGCGCTGTTGTGTCTGGAGCGCCTGAATTAAGTTACATGTAAAGGACAATTCACACTGATGTGGGAGTCTGTTGGGTCAGTTTGAAACCCCTGTTGGATCAAAGTAATTGAGACTTTAGAATGGTGGGGTTTGTTTTTGTTGGACCAATGTGAATTGGCCTTAACACTATCAAAACGGCGAAAATCTCTGAAAAGTCACAAGGATGCAGCACACAATTGATAATATTGTGCATAATAAACAGATAAAAATACAAGTAATAGATTAATGGATGGTTCTTTGATTTGGAGGTTGAATGCAAAATCCATTTGGCTCACAAATATATTGTCATGAAGCCTCTGATCACTGCACAACTATAATTTATTTCATTACATATAATGGAAAATTTCTGAAAAAATGTCGTTCCTATAGGTGGAATTTCAAACATTGGTCATTGACATCATCTAATGTTTGATTAAACAAAAATGATGTGTTTATCAGTCATTCATTCTAAAAAACTAAATGCATAATTTCCTTTAACATAAATAAACACTAATCAACATTTGAAGTGGATCAAAACTTAGTTATTCTTACTCTGAGGGTTTGTGAGCGTTTGATGAATATAATCTGCTGTAGTATAGAAGTACTGGCTGAGGTTGAAGGTAGTCGTATCTTCTGCTGTAATACCGTAGTAATCTACATTCATATCTTTATAGTATTCAGGCCCGGTGTCCACGTTGTTCCACTCGCCCTCAGCAGCGTTCAGTATGTGTGTAATGCACAGACTCTTCAGCTTATAGCGATCTTTGGCTGTTTCTCTATGTGAAAACACAACAGCTTAAACTGTCTGTGAACATAAAGGATTTTTAAAATGAAATAGCATTAATTTAGTCCATCACATGATTTGACTTCATTTAGTTGCTTGTGTCTTACTGAGTTTTGTCAATTCGTTAAACTGTGAATTGATGTTATTTCATTGTGGATAAAACTTTATTATTATGAGTTAAGGTTAGCATCACTGTTACTGTGGGTTATATTAGAGGGGTCACAGATTTAAACAAACCCCAAACTCACATATCAGACTTGGTCATGTAACCCACACTGCATTAGTTATGCTACAGACGCTGGACCACATCATCGATACCCTGCACACATTACACTTGTTTTTGTAACACCACTTCATACACATTATTTGTATAGTGGAGGCTAAAGTATGAACTTACTCATTTCCTATGTAAACGTTTGGCCAGACTTCATTGACGTGTGTGTAGGCCACGCTGCCGTGTGTGAGATGTTTCTCAAGCTCGTAGCCGTTTGGTGTAAAATATTCCACAGAAACTTTCTGCACTACAGACTTCTGCTGAGTGGTCATCTTCAATCACTCGATGGGTAAATACTGAAAGATTTCTCACATGTAGTGTTGTCTTATTGCTGACAGACTTTAATGTTTCTGTTTTAAGAGGAGCTCAGAGTCGACTGCTTTGGTCTGGTTGGAGGTGGGTGTTGAATTCTGGGTTATTTATAGCGTACTGTTCCTCATCTATCATAAACACTTTCAGAAGTCTGAATCTATTAAAACACAGTAAGTATTAGAATAAATAAACAGATATACATCGACCTGAACCTCACTGATGTCCTGAGCAGAAACATGAAAATCTTTTAAATCTTTAAGATAAAATGTTTATAACAAGGAAAGTATGTTTAAAATGATTCAAAAAGTCATCATTAGCCACGGGAACACGAAAACATTGACCAGACGTATCTCAAAAACGTCAACTGGCCATATCAGGCTTGCGGGGTCGCGCGGACTCGAGACTGGGTTCGTCGGAAAGGCCTCGGTCGGAGCTTTTCTGAAGCCACGGCCGCTCAATAACTTGTACATGTGTTTGTGTAAAACATCATCAGTCGCGGCCAAAGTATTGTTCCAATTTCAAGTTTGCATCAAGCCAAGTTCTCATCACAACCCCGGATATGTTCTTCATTTCGCATTTTATCGAAGATGCACCCAAATTAGTACCTCAAAGATACATACAGTATTGGTATGTCTAATATTGGTACCAATATCTGTATGGTATATGGTACATTTAGGACCACCTTACAAAAATTAACCATACAGTTAAATCCAAAAAAACATACTGTAGTACAACCATGGTAACCACAAATTAACCATGGTTTTGACTACCATGTTTTTCAAAAACAATAGTTTAACCATGGTTAGTGTAGAAAACTCATAGTTTTGCTGATAGTAATCAATTCACCAAAAAAACCATCGTTACTACACTTTAACCACAATAAAATCATGGTTAATTTTCCTTTTTTAATTTGTACTGCCCAAGTGACAGCTGGGGTTTATTTTTTGACAATTTTTTCACTCAAATCCTCTGATGTAACCAAACCACACAATCTCATGGCAATTCGTGCGTATTTTATGAAATGGCTAATTCGTACGAATTTGTATGACCAAATGTATACATTTTTGGACGATTTGCTTTCGCCCCTGCGTAGTTGGGTTTAGGGTTGGGGAATAATTATTGAAAAATCATATTTTTTTTTATAATTCACTTCGTATTAGCCAAGTCATAAAATACAGATTCCCATGAGATCAGGTTGGACTGAATGTTTAAGTGCACTGTAAAAAAAACTGTAAAATTGCCAGAAAAATACTGTAAAATAACAGGCACAATAAATTACAGAAATTTTCCGTAATACAAATTTTACATGCAACAATTCAATGTAGTCACAATTGATGAGATCATAAAACTGCAAATAATAATCATACAAGAATGAGACAAATGTACAAAAGTTTAAATGAGTGCACTTCATTATTAAAAGCATAAAGTTTAAATTGTTCAGCATGAAAAGTTTAACCACGAAGAACGTTTTAGTCTGTTGTTTATTAGTGTTGAGTCAAGTTTGTATTGTCTGTTTGTTGTGTGTTTCTCTGCATGGCGAGGGTGGAGTCCAGCTGACGGAGTTGCTGAAGAAATCCAGGATTGGGTAAAATGTTTCGATGTGCAGAAACTATCTTTACGGCTTCAGATACAGTCAATCTTTCATAAATCATCAGATATGCCAGCACTAGTGCTGCTGAACGACTGACGCCTCGAGCACAATGAACCAGAACCTTCCCTTCTGAAAAACAACACAACAATTAGGAAGGAGAAAGATTTGTTTTGATCTATGTTGACTTTTAAGCAGTAAATCAACAATGCATCACAAATCCATCAAGAACAACAAAACAGTGACTCAATTGCATGCATACTATTTACACAACACAGACCATTCGATTGTCAGTAGTATGCAGTATGCATTGTCTTACTTTGCTGGTACAAAGCTTTATGAATGAAACCGGCTGTAGGGTAGAAAAATGGAGTCATATCAAAGTCTTTGCTGTCTGGAGCCTCCACACCATAGTACTGTATGTTTGTATGAGAGTAGAAATCTGCTCCAGTATCGATGTGAGAAGGTCCGTGTGCAGCGTTGATGATGTGAGAGATGTTTAATGCGTTCAGCAGACTCGTATCTCTCGCTGTTGACCTGAAAGGATTATCAATCTTCATTATCAGTCTGGGTCATATTACATGGAAAAGCTCAGTGTTGATGATGTGTATCATACATACGCATTACTGATGAAGATGTCAGGCCAAACTTCATCACAGGGAGAAGATGGACGTCGGTTCTTCAACAGTAGGGTCAGAAGATCACACATGGGTGGAGTCTCATATCCAGCATCTTGTTCCTCAACTTTGTGTGAGTTCATTCTTAAAAGGATACATCATAAAAATGGTCAGTTTTAATACATTGTATTTTCTGGTTAATTCAGGATTTAGTAAATTTGAGTTTTTGGTGAACTTACGCTTACGTAGTGTCTCCTTGATTTTCAACTGGTGTCCACGTAGAGCTCCGTGCATGAGTGTAAATGTGTTGAGTAAGTGATATGTGTTACTGTTGTGGACTGTTGGTAAATATAGACGACAGATGATAGAGAGACAGCTGAGAAGCTTCGAGGGATAGAGTTTGATCTTTGTTATGATTATCTGCTCTTAAATGTTGAGTAGAACAGCTAGATGTACTGTAATCTTAAGTATTAAATATTTTAAATTTCTAAATCAAATCTAAATTGCTCCTCTTTACTACTACTGCATATATTTGGTCATTTTGTGAGCAATTTAGCAGGGAATGTTGTTCAGATCTTAAAAGAACATCTTTCTTAATCTTTAAACAAAACTGTAACTTTGCTCCATCTCTAAAAAATATTTTAATGTTTTATTTGACATCATTATGCAGAGGACAAGCCAATCAAGTCCCATCATTCATTTTCCCATTGAATATGTTTGGATGTCACATCATCTAACATAACACAAGTCAAATTTGCAATTGATGTTCCTGTTGCTCAGTTGGTAAAGCACAAAGGTCATGGGTTTAAATCTGTCACGGTTTTTGTCATGTGTTGCTATGTTATGTTCATGTCTTTTATTTTGATATCAGTGATTGCCATGTTTATATCTTGTTTCATGTCATGTTCCCATTGCCCCTCTTCCCCTTTACAGTATAAACCCTCTTGTTTTTATTTCAGTGTCGGTTTTTGAATGTATTTGAGGATTGTTGTCATGTGTAGTTGCCCAACATGATCTCAAAAAAATTCATAATATCACGAAAAATTTGATTAATTTATTTGCGTCCATGGCATAAAATTCAGCATTTTCGTGCCTAAAGCACGAATTTATAAAAATTGTTTTACGTGTCCGTGGCACAACTTTCTTTTTTGTGTCATTTTATGTATTGTTTTATCTTTTTTTTTTTTTTTTGATTTGGGTTTAGGTTAGGATGTAAATGCAACAAAAAGTGATTCTAACTCCAAGTGTCAATGGTAAGAAAATAGGAAAAAACTATGAGAAAACAATACATAAAATGACACAAAAAAGAAAGTCGTGCCACCGACACAAAAAAACTATAGAAATTCGTGTGACTGACACAAAAGGCTCAAGGCACAAAAAAATGAATTTAGTGCCATGGACACGAATAAATTAATCGAATTTTTCGTGACTCTAACAAAACTTGTCGTGAGATCAGTTTGAGTTTTTGTTTTGTCATGCCATGCCACGGATTCTTGTTCATGTTTATGTTTTGTTTATTTACTTCTTGTTTATTATTAAATTTAGTTTATTTAATTCTTTTTTATTTACTTCTTTGTTTATTATTAAATCTTTCTGCGTATAGACCCTGCACCTCATCTCTTGTTTTGGATTACTTCACACACCCCTAATTACAGAATCCCAATGAATGCACATACTGATAAAAAAAACAAATGTATAGATTGTAAAGTCGCTTTGGATGAAGGTGTCTGCGAAATATGTAAATGTTAAATCAAATGATATTTGTGTATCAGTGGCGGCCTGTGACTTCTTTTTTTGAGGGTGCACGATGCAAAGTTCGTCACAACATGTATGTAGCTCGTCATGTGTGTGTGGTTCGTAATTTCAAAACATATGTGCATCAATAAGTGCCTGGTGCAGATGCGTGTAATGGGTTTATGATATATTTCTTTTGACAAATTATTATTTTGTGCAATTGGTTCACGACGACGCAACAAACACATATTTTGAAAACACAAGCAACACACAGATTGTATACTTCTCTTTTCAGCATCATTTTTTTTTAAATCATCACATTTTTATTGGTTCTTTTATACAGAAAAATATATTTTTAACATGAAACACAAAACAATAAATATATGTGACAACAGACATTACTGTAGATACATCTCTTGGTCTTTGATTAAAATTAAAACAGTCTTAAAATCTCTTTCGCTTATGTTTCCTTATATTCAAATGTAATACTGGTTCTCAACATTTGCGATTTATCTTGCAGCCCTACTTGACATGAATAGATCGATGTATATTTGTCACATTGGTTTTTGGTTGTGTTAGTTTATTAATGCTTGTTTTTTCTTATTTTTAATCATTTTAAGTCCTGGACAGGCCTCCTTGGAACAACCTGATCCCACAAAGTTCCGTGGGATAGTCACGGAATTTTTTGCTAATTTTTCCGTGGCATTCTCACGAAATGGATACTCAACTGCTCTTTACTTGTCAAACCATTGTCGCTTCGGTTTAGAGTTAGATTTGGTGTTTGCGTTAGTATGTCACTTTAAGTATTGGTTTATACAATTTTTTTCTGATTTATTCTTTTATATTTTCTAAACTTTAAACAATTGTTGCCTGGCGTTGGGGTTAGAGTTGGGTTTGGGTAAAGATATCATTTTATGTAAATCTAACCATAAACTGAAAATAGGACATAACAGTTGAGTAACCAATCCATGAGAATGCCACGGAAAAATGAGCAAAAAATTCTGTGACTATCCCACGGAAATTCGTGAGATCATGTCTTGCGGCCCCGCTGTGGGCCCCTGCCCCCTGCCAAATGTTGCTGTATATGATATGCGTTTAAGGTTATTTCAGCCTATTTTTTGTTATGACATCTAAGTAATGTCTGTTTAACTGGTGATGGTAAAGTGTTAACTGATGAGTTTTTGGTCCAGTACTCTCAGTTGCTCCATGAATCCAGAGTTTGGACAGATGTTTCTGTGTTCAGTCACTGCTTTGATGGCTTCCACCAGCGTCATGTCTTCATAAATCATCAGATACGCTAATACCAGCGTCGATGAGCGACTCAAACCCATCGCGCAGTGTACAAGCACCTTACCTACAAGTGATGACAACCCACATAAACACCTGCTGCAAAATAATTCAGATTGGATGTGAATGCTTACTCTCCTCACCTCCAGGGGTGCTCATGGCACTCTTAATAAACTTTGCAGCAGAGTAGAAGAAAGGGCTGATGTCAAAGGAAGGCATATCGAACGCCTCCACCCCGTGATATTTGATATTTGTGTCTCTGTAGTAACTGACCCCTGTATCTACATTGAACTTCCCGTGAGCTGCATTCAGCACGTGTGTGATTTGAAGAGCTTGTAGCATATGTTTGTCCTTCGCCGCATACCTGATAAACATCCAATCACAACACAGAGACAGACACAGCACTGGTTTGACGGGTTAAGATCAATCACTGTGAATGCATGAGTGGAGTCCATTGCATTGTATCATACAATAGTCAATGCAATTCATGACTGCACAATTGAACGTGCATTGTGCATTGACTTGCATTGTAGTCACGATTAGCCATGTATTGTGAACATGGCCAAGCTGCCCTGCTAAAAAAACAATAGACACCATCACAGAAATTCTGTTGGTTTTATTGGGAATTTTATTGGTTCTATGTATGGTTGGTATGGTAGATGGTTCTAATGGAATATGGCCCAAAACATACAGTGTGTAGTGGTTTTAATAGTATAAGCTTTTTGTTCCTATTGGTATTTAAATGGAAACCATTAGAATTTTCTGTAATGGTTTTATTGTATTTTTCAACAGGGTGCTGCCAAAAGTTGAATATGTCATGACTGACAGATAAATGTCCTCACATGTCTCCAATGTAGATTCCAGGCCTGACCTCATCCATGCGACTGCTGGTTCCTGGTTTAAGCCACAGTAATCTCTGGAGCTCAGAGGCAGGAGGGGTCTGATATTTACCCTCAGCAAAGCCCAAATAACTGCTGCTCCGGGGCATTTCTGACGACACCTGTCCAGGGTTCACCTGTTACTGAAGAATGCGAGTAATCACTACAACATGTCTTCTGGATCATTCCTGTTCTACAGAGCATGTTCATGTCCTCAAAATATTATACTCATATTTTTAAAGATGAAAATTGTTGGATATAATATTATTGGATATTAATTTTCATTACAAATTTTAAGTTTTCCACAAGTCTCCAAATTTTTACTTTTTAACATTTAAATGTTTGTATTGTGCCTCTTTACAATAACCAGCTCCTCAATTATGTCATTCTTCAGAAAATGACGTCATTGATGGTAAGCCAAGCAAATATGCTACATTGTGTGCTGTTTGTTGGTTTGTCTGAAATATTTTATGGTAACACTTTACGGTAAGGTTGTATTTCTTAACATTATTTAATGCATTAGCTAACACCAACAACGAGCAATACTTCTACAGCATAAAGTTCATTTCAGCATTTACTAATACATTATTAAAATGAAACATTGTATCTGTTAACATTAGTTAATGCAACATGTTATAAACTATATTGTTCATTGCTAGTTCTTGTTAGCTAATGCATTTGATGTTAAAAAATAAAACCAGAGCGCAATCCTTAAAAATCCCCATAAAAACATCAGAGGCATATTAATTTCTTTCAAGTTTAAAGAGGATGACCTTTACATAGATGTTGTTTAATAGATGCCATTGTAAATAAGAAACAAACATGCTGGAGAACAAGTTAACATATTTTCTTACCACATCTAGTTAATAAATAAACATCACCAGCACAGTATACTGTCTAGTTCATCAATACAAGATATCTTGTTAAAACATTTTCAGACACAATACTTTAGCAAACGGACTCACTGTGTGTTGAGGAACAGCTCGACACAGCATGTGTGTGTGTGTTTGTTTGTGTATTTGTATAATGCTGTCAGAAGACCCCGCGCTGACGACTTAATCTATTTTAAAATAATTCATTGTAAACGGTGATTCCTGGCTTTATACCAACATCTGATGATGAGATATTATCTGCACTGCTGTATTATAACTGTATTATAATATATCAAGAATAAACTATAGGACGTTATCTATGTTATTTCAAAGCTTAACTGTGTCAGAGTTACAGCGTCTGAAATTAGACGACCTCATTCCCACAGGACCAAGATAAAAATAAATCACCTCGTTTTACTCTTCATGTACTCTTCAGCTGCAGTATCAGATTCAGCTCTTTACTTTGTTACACAGTCATTCAATCTGATTTAAAGGATAAATTCATGCCTGATAATCACTGCTATTACCATCCAATAAAGTCCAGATAGATTAAAACCTGTCTTGCAAGTAAATCTTTTCCTTATTAAATATTCAGTTTCTCTCAAAAGTATGTCACAATTTAAATGAGTCAAAAATGCAATTTATGTGTTTCTTCACATATGACTGAAGAGACTCACAATGTCAATTTAAAGCATTTATTTTGAATTTTTAAAGTTTGTAACATATTATTCAATGTACATTATTGTTTCACATACATGTGTTAGTGTTTTGGTCCATTTATATGTTGTGTTGTATTCAGTGTAATCTGTACATCGTTGGAGAGGTAGAGTTGTGTATCTGTTATTGTGTGAGTGTAAGGAGATAAACATTTCTTACTAAGTGTTAATGTATTAAATTGCTCCTCTGAGATTTATAAAATTGTTTTATTGTCTATCTTAAGCAAAAATCTTAGTTTTACTCTGTATCATACCCAAAAATCAAACATGCCAGTGGCACAGACATGACACTTGTTTGGTTTCTCCATGGTTGTGTTAGGTAGCACGCTGAAATCTTATTGGTCCAGAAATCCACTTTTCATAACTCTCTTTTAAATATATTATGATAGTTCATCATTTAAAGCAGCAGTGTTTTTGTTTCCTCACAGCAGGACACATGTTCTGTGCTTCCTCTTCCTCTGTAGGTCCAGGTCCAACAGCAATGCCAAGAAGTTTTTGTTGGGATATATGGCTCGTTTCTGGATGACACGCTGTAAAGCTTTGTATAAAGGCATATCGTGATAAAGCATCAGGTATGCCAGCACCAGCGTCGAGGAGCGGCTCATTCCCATGATGCAATGCACCAGAACCTTCCCTTAAGTTAAAGAGAACACGTGTTAGACCATTGCAGACTTTATTATAATTTTAAGAGAAATCAATCTCAGTTCCTCATTGATTAAAACACCCACAATTCTTCACGACACAAATAATGATATGTGACCCTGGCCCACAAAACCACGGGTATATTTATAGCAAATACATTGTATGGGTCAAAATTATAAATTTTTTATGCCAAAAATATTTTGAATCATAAATATATCAAGGCTGTATTTATCAGTAGTAATATGTGTTGCTAAGGACTTAATTTGGACAACTTTACAGGTATTTATTTTCTCAATATTTCATATTTTCAAATAGTTTTTTCTGCCAAATATTGTCTTATTGTTTCAACAAACCATACATCGATAGAAAGCTTTTTTATTTTTTCAGATGATGTATAAATCTCAAAATTTTCAAATTGATTGATTGACCTTTATGATTGGTTTTGTGGTCCAGGTTTACATATAGTTACTGCTGAGGAAATCCTGGGGCCAAATTTATGGAAATGTTTTTAAGATAAATTATAAAAAACGTTCTTAAGATAATTGATAAGAAATTAGTAAGAAAATGTGCAATTCACAAAGATTACTTAAGAAGAAGTTAAATATTTAAACATTTTCTTGAGAACATTTTTATTTATTTCTTAATAATACAGTGACAGACTTAGACATTGATTATTTAAGCCTGCTTATGAGGTAACAATAACCTTATCTGTCCTTTTTTAAGCAGTCATATATGCAGTAAACATATGATTTTAAATCACTTTCACTGCCACAAACTATAAAATAAATTATTTGCTGGTAATTTACAACAAATGTAAAATATTAGCTAGTATTACAATCACTTTAATTCTTATTTGTGTATTAAAACATACTATTTGTGACCCCCTCCAAGGTTTCAAGTCACTTTGATTAATAGATCCCAAATAATAAAGAGTAAATATTGGTGAAATTAGACTTAATCATCATTATATCATTATGAAATGCATTCTTCTATGGGCAGTACACATTTAAAATTGTGATTTATGACGGCACATGCATGCCACATTTGAAACAAATCTTACCGTTTAAGATTTAACTTTTGAATGTTTTTTACATTTTTTTTTTAATTCTTCTTCTAGTTCTTTTTCTTAAGAATGTTTGGTTAATCTGGTCGCTGGATGAATTTAACATCACCATCTTCACTAAAGGTAAAACTTTTGACGTCAAAATCTGTCTTGTGTGTTTTTATTATAAAGTCAAAAGTTAAATCGCCTGTTGTCTTACCATCAGGAGCATGAAGGGCTTTGTGAATGAAATCTGCTGCTGGCTTGAAATAAACGTCCAAGTCAAAGTATGTGGAGTCTTCAGCAGGGATACCGCAGTACACAAAATTGGTGCCATAGTAGTTTTGGTCCCCAATGCTTCCTCTTTTGGAGTGGGCAGCGTTCAGAATATGAGTGATGCCAAGTTTCTGCAGGGCACTTCTGTTCTGAGCTATTCCTCTGATGAAAATAAACATTTCAAAAACACTACACTGATAAAGTCATCACATCTTCATCATGTCACCCAAACACCTTTCACAATCCAATCATTTCTCTTCAGACAAATAAAGTCTCACCCTACATTTCTTTTTATTAAATAACTTATTCACTCAAAACTGATGTCATTAATATTACTGATCTCAGTATGTAGCAAGTATGTAACTTAAACATATTACACATTGTGTTGTTGTAAATTTGAAGACATTGTTGAGTGAGGTGTAAATCTTTAAATAGCAAATTGACAAGCAGTTTATACTCACACGTTGCCGATGTAAATGTTTGGCCAGACCTCATCGATTTGGTGTAGCTCTAACTTACACGAGTTTAAAACTTTCTGCAGGTCTTTTACAGACAGATATTCTTTCCTGCTGTATTTACGAGCCATCGTTTTCTTTTCTGACCTGCCCGCCAAATCGATGAAAAGTGTTCATAAACATGGCCGCCCGGACTCAGACTGTCTAACTGATCTCTACCAACAGCTGTTTCATTGCACTGTTACCCAATTTAGTCACTCAGTATGCAGATTGTCTTACACACACACATATAGTACACGCATACACACATACACGCATACACACACTCCAGTACTGCAGTGTAAACAGGCATGCAGGGTGACTCAATCTAGAAAAGTCCTTTATCCAAATTGGTCTATTATGAAGAACACACATTCACTTTTCAGAAATACTGAAAACAATTATTTATGTGTTTTATGAACATTTACCAAACATTCATATTTATATAGTGGGGAAAATAAGTATTTGAACACCCTGTTATTTTGCAAGTTCTCCTACTTAAAAAACATCATGAAGGGGTCTGAAAATGTCATCGTAGGTGAATGTCCACTGTGAGAGACATAATCTAAAAAAAATCCAGAAATCACAATGTATGATTTTTTTAACTATTTATTTGTATGATACAGCTGCAAATAAGTATTTGAACTCCTGTCTATATCAGCTAGAATTCTGACCCTCAAAGACCTGTTAGTCTGCCTTTAAAATGTCCACCTCTACTCCATTTATCATCCTAAATGAGATGCACCTGTTTGAGGTCGATAGCTGCATAAAGACACCTGTCCACCCCATACAATCAGTAAGAATCCAACTACTAACATGGCCAAGACCAAAGAGCTGTCCAAAGACACTAGAGACAAAATTGTACACCTCCACAAGGCTGGAAAGGGCTACGGGGAAATTCCCAAGCAGCTTGGTGAAAAAAGTTCCACTGTTGGAGCAATCATTAGAAAATGGAAGAAGCTAAACATGACTGTCAATCTCCCTCAGACTGGGGCTCGATGCAAGATCTCACCTCGTGGGGTCTCAATGATCCTAAGAAAGGTGAGAAATCAGCCCAGAACTACACGGGAGGAGCTGGTCAATGACCTGAAAAGAGCTGGGACCACCGTTTCCAAAGTTACTGTTGGTAATACAAAAAGACGTCATGGTTTGAAATCATGCATGGCACAGAAGGTTCCCCTGCTTAAACCAGCACATGTTCAGGCCCGTCTTAAGTTTGCCAATGACCATTTGGATGATCCAGAGGAGTCATGGGACAAAGGCATGTGGTCAGATGGGACCAAAACAGAACTTTTTGGTCATAATTCCACTAAACGTGTTTGGAGGAAGAAGAATGATGAGTACCATCCCAAGAACACCATCCCTACTTTAAAGCATGGGGGTGGTAGCACCCTGTAAAGATCTCCTGTATCATCACAGGTTTAAACTGGAATGTTATCTTTTATCCTAAAATCACTTTACACAGCGCAGAGTCCCATCAAGGGCCCGTAGTTGTTTGAGAAAACCTCGATTTGGGAAAATCCATCGATGTTGTTTGATAGTTTTAATAGCGTCCAGTAGTGATAAGTGCTGATGGATCATGAGATATGCCAGAACCAGAGAAGCGGAGCGACTCACTCCCACAGCACAATGAACCAAAATCCGTGCTGCAGCAAAAGAAAGTGAAATCTGGTTAGTGCAGATAATGAAGATACTGGAGGATGCAAGCTTGCTCAAACAGAAACAACATCTAAGATCATATTTATGATTAAAGGGTCAAGTAACCAAATGAAATGAGACCATTGCGGTTGGTTTTACCCCCTGAATAGTTGAGAACATTCTGAATATAATTAGCACAAGGGTGGAAATAAACAGACAAGTTGAATGATGGTGAATCGTCTGCTGGGACTCCATAGTACTCGACTGCTGATCCGTAAAACTCATGGCTGCCCTGGCAATGCATCTTTCCATGGGCTGCGTTTAAGACGTGAGTGATGCCCAGCTTCCACAGAATGAACCGATCATTGGCTGCAGACCTGAGGATCATAAATATCCAGCTGTTAAAACGTCCAGTGCCTCCCTTTATGATAATTGACGAAGCTTAAGCTGTAGTTAGAAACAAAAAACCATGGTTACTGGTATGCAGAGAAAAATTTTTATTTCTTTGGCAACAAATGTCTTTTAAATATATGCTAAATACATTTTGTAGAAAGTAAAAGTTAAATATATATTTGAATTTGAAAATATATTTAGTTTTAACCTTTATATATTAACATATATTTCAAAATATATTTTAGGGGCAACAAATACATTTCTAATTTTTCAACCCATATGGCAAAAAAAAATATGTTTGCTGGCCAAAAAAAATCAAAGTTTGTATAAAACGTATAAAGTAAAAGTATAACATGTATTAATATGTATAAAATATAAAATTATAAGTATATTTTTGCAGTTAAAAATATATTTAATTTTAATCTTTTCAAACCTGTTATGTTTATATGGTCGTAACATACAAAGTTTTCATTCCAATGCAACGTTAATATAAATGCTTTAAAATAAATTTCAGAATGTACAAAAAATGGTCAAAAAATATATTGATGAAAAATTAATTTTTGTAAACATATTTCACAATATATTTTAGTACATATATTTTTTGGACATTTTTCTATATTTTTAAACATTTTTAAATTATATCTGAAAATATATTTTCAGTAAAACCAAAATTAAATGAGCTTAACTACAAAGTAAAGATTTTCTTTCTAGATTAATTTAAACCGTTACCTTGACCTGGTCAAAAACAGCTATTAAAAGTTTAAAAAGGAAAATTATTTAAAAAGGGAAATTATTGTTTACAATCATATACTATTATGTTGTCTGATCAATACATGACCAAAATTAAAACCCAAAATTTGATTATATTCAAGTGCTACCCACCTAGAAAGCATGTTGAAAAGCATGTATTTGTGGTCTAGGTAGGCAGCTTACTAGGTTTAGAAACACAGCCAATAGACTCACATGTCACCCAAGAACAAGTTGGGCCAAACTTCATCCACATGATTTCCACTTTTCTTCCCTCCAAACAGTATTTTTTCCAGCTCCTTAATGGAGGGTGTTTCATGGGAATTATCCATTATATAAACTCATCATGGATCTCTGTGTGTGATCTTTCTATCTATCCATCAGGATGAATATTCCACTTCTTCTGATGTCCAAGATGAAGTTATATTTAAAGTGACAGGGCCAGGTGCAGACAGCGATCTAAAATTAAACCAGCCTTTCAAAGTGTGCAACAATATTATTTATATTGATATGCATCTCACACCTATTCTCCATCTGGGTATTAATAAAGTATATCTTATCTTATAAAATAGGACTTTCCAACTCCACTTTAAGTCTTTTTTTAATGTATACTTTTGACTAAATATGCTATAAAAATTATAAAACTCATTAACAACAAAACAAAATAAAATGTTTCTTTTTATAATAATATATCAAATTTATTGAAAAGTTTTAAAATGTATCGATAATCTGAGGGGTTATTTTTCTAATCAATTTATTTAAAGGGATAGTTCACCCAAAAATGTACATTATATCATTATTTTCATAACATGTTGTTCTAATTCTTTATGAATTTTTTTTTTTTTTTTTTTTTTTGATGAACACAAAAGAAGATATTTTGATAAATGATGGTAAGCACACAGTTGACGGCACCCATTGAATTTCATCATATTTGTTTTTTCTACTATGGAAGTCAATGGATACAATCAGCTGTGTGTTTATCATAATTTTTCAAAATATCTTCTTTTGTGTTCATCAAAAAAAAAAAAAAAAAAAATCATAAGAAACGTTTTATTTTGTTTTGTTGTTGATGAGTTAGCAAACTTTTAGAATTTTAATACAGCATAAGGATGAGAAAATGATGATAAAATTATTAATTTTGGATGAATTATCACTTTAAAGTGAGCTGAAGGATGATGGAATTCAACGCATTGACCAACAGGTGTCGCAGTTCGCGCAGTAGCGGAAGTGACGTCAGCGCAGTGTTTTTACACACCCTCGCTTGTCACCTCGGCCGCGCGCCTCCAGTTTGGTCAGGGCGCTATGATTTACACCAAATACCCCGACAGAGGTTCAGTTCTTCAGATTTATCGCAGTTTGACGTGAAGAATCTGATGTTTACTGTAAGTGACGCTAGCAGCTAGCATGCTAACACATTCATGTTTATCTGACTGACTGACTGACTGACTGACTGACTGACGAGCTCGGGTTCGTGTTTTATTCTGTATTATTTTCTCAATTTTTATTTGTTTCTGTATTATTGTCTCAGTTTTGTAATAACGCTGCTGAATTGTAGTGGAATAATCATTTAGAGCAGCATGTATGTCTATTTAAACATACCTGTAGATTACTGAAGTGTCTCCCTGTTAATATTATGTTGTTATAATAACATTGTGTTAATGTTACTTGTGTGTATGTGTTCTGTTCATTAAGTTACATACAGATCCAAATCTGTGTGTCAGAGAGATCCAGACCTAAATGTACTTTTTAAATTGACATCTTTCCAATAACACAAAAGCCTAGCGAGCTGCCCTTTAAACAGCATTTCTGGGCTTTGTTGAGACACAGCCAGTGTATTATGTTTGATTCAGAGTCTGGCTTATCTTTATTAGCTCTTCTGTATCAGGTATTGGTTAAAGGTGCTCTATGTAACTCAAGACTATAGCATATTATTAAACCTGGAGTACTTTAGTAATGGGATCAGATTGGTTATCTGTTGTTTCTTGTGTCTGATAAAGTGGCCCTGTAAACAGAAGGTGTGGCTGAAAGTGGGTGTAGTTATCTGTGGTTGTGGTTGTCTTGGTAGTACTTAAACTTTTTATCCAAAGTGACTGACTTTTTTATTCATCCTCATGTCATTCAGTACTTGAATGCTGTTATGCTGATTTTCTTCCCTAAGGCTTCTGTAACCGTACAACATAAATCCTCAAGACTTTGAATATGGTGCACATAGTGGAAGTCAGCATTTCATCATTTGCATGTCTTTTGCTTAATATGCAAAAAAGTCTGTTGTCGTGACTCGTGTGCTTCCTTAGGTGTCCGTTGAAGGGCACCTATTTAATTGCTAAAAACAAGGTTATCATGTGTTCATGTGGTTTATGGTTCAAAAAACACATTATTTTCCACATACCGTACATTATTTTTGCTCCATTAATCCCTGTCTTCCCGAAACACACTGATTTTGTACAAAACTCATCTGTTTGAAAAGCACCGTGTCTCTGATTGGCCAGCTAATCTGTACATTGTGATTGGTCTGAATACCTCTGACTTCAGCAGGAAATGTGACGCTCCTTACCATGTTTAAAAGATTTGCTCACAATGCAATGCTAACAGGAGTTAACTTACAGGCTGTGAGTCCCTAGCAGGAGGAATTATGATAATGTCGGTCTTCTCTACATCACCAATCCCAGGAAGTAAACTGTTGCCTACAATCTGTGTGTTTTTGTTATAGTCCAAGAAAAGAGATTTACGTTGGAGATGAAAACACGCATCATCTTTTACTTTGGGATTTGTAACGCCAAAGGAAATGTAAAATCGTTAATCGGACCATAGGTGCTCTTTAAAGGAACAGTATGTAGGATTGTGGCCAAAACTGGTACTGCAATCACACAACTGGTGGCCAATACACAAAATGACAACATAAACATCAGTTTGGGGCTGCAACTCCACTTTTTAAATGACAATATCCTGACCAGACCACTGTTGTGAGTGATATAAGTATTTGAAATGAAAATGATGTTTTAATGTCTAGTGATATATCAGGGCCATTTTATGATTAATTGATATCAATTAATTACATACTGTTCCTTTAACATGTTGATGTATTGCTTGTATTGTCAGGACTCTAAATGTAGATTCTTTTATTCAGTAGATCACAACAATAAGCTGGAGGATTTTTTATTTTATTTAAAATGCATGTTTGCTGTTATCAGAAGCTACAAACGTGGCACGTTATAAAAGGGACTGAAACTCTACACGATCATCTCGATCTGCAGAGGTTGTTGTGTTTCTGTTGTGGTGCAATAGTGTATTTGTGTTGTGTCAGGAGAACTGTGTCGGTTTTCATCAGGAAAAGAGGATGTTTCCCAACATCTTAAACTGACTGATGCAGCACAAATGTGTCTTCAGTTTACACTTGTAAACTTGTTTGTAAACTTTAGGGATCTGAAGGGAAATTTATGATCATCCTAAAGATGTGATTTTTATACTTTCTCATTTCATTCAGATCTATTTAAGTGATTTGGCCCAGTTGTTTATTTAAATCATTCATACCTTCATATTTTAAACAACACAGTAAACAGTTTTTCTGAATTGCTAAAACACATTTCTCAAATCCAGCACTCATTTTCTTAAAACCTTAAACACAAATTCAAATTTTCAAGCTTAATTCACAGAACCCCTGACACTTTCTAGCAAAACCGAACAGTTCTTTCAAAACCATTTCACCTGTTCTCAAAATCAAACCAAGCTTTCAAATCATACACGCATGAGTCAATTATATAAACATATAAATATATGCTCTGTATACAGTATTACAGAGCATCCATTAGACAGACAATACCTTAAAAATGGATAACACAACAACACCCAGGACTTACAAAAAATACATGGTTTTTGTTTATAACACAATTGACACAAAATGTAAATAAATGTCTATTACTGTAATCACAAATTTAGTTCAAGTTTTCAATACGTGGGTATGCAGCACTTGTATTTTGTAAAAATTCAGCAATCCAACTGCAAAAGTTTGCCAATTGCATCGTCTCTGATGGTCAATAAAATACCATTAGATAAAAGTGTGAACAATTTTGACTTGTTGTGTTTACCGGATCATAACTGTGTTGTAGTAGTGTTTAACTTTTGCCTACCTGTGTTTAGGGCTGTGCAAAAATATCGATACAGCTAACTATCGTGATACATTTTACCCCAGATAGTGTATCGATATTTTATTCTCTACTATCAATATTTTTAAAACCCATCAAATCCCTCTGTGTGCTTCAAACAACCTCCAGTTGTCACTGTCCAGATTTTGTCTTATATGGCCATTCGGCCAATGTCTCAGAAGTTAGTGGGAGTGAGACAATGGCATATCTCAGTCTTCTCACAAAAATATGTTTTAATTGGATATGCACATACATGCATACACAGGTTTTCCTTCACTGTCTGTGTAATATGACCTGATTCATACGTTCCTGTTTATGTAAACATGGCCAGTGTTCAATATTTGATGTTATTGACAAAAGATACAAAAGAGTTTACTGACAAACCATTATAGACTTTTTGAACACAAACATCAGAGTGTATTTTCTGGATTTTCTGGATTTCTGTGCCATTAATGTGGTATTAACATATGTGCTGATGCATGGCCTAGAAATTAACGTCTAGTTGTAAGAAACAGGGCTGATGTTTCAAAGAAGTCGTTCTGACACAAGAACTTCTGTTTGTGAAGGGAAACGCTGTAAAAGTTGACTTCTGCATAAATATTAATTATACTTTCTTCAACACATCCTCAGGTGTCTTATTGGTTTTCTGTACAGGTCCTGTGAGAGAGAGAGAAAGACGGCGATGTCAGGAGGCGGCGGGCAGCTCAGCGTCAGACAGTGGACCCCTAAACACGTGGGCCGCTGGCTACGCGAGGAGGGCTTCTGCGATTACGTGGACCTGCTGTGTAACAAACACCGTCTGGATGGAACCAGCCTGCTGACGCTGAGCGAGTACGACCTGCGCTCTCCTCCGCTGGAGCTGAAGGTTCTGGGGGACATCAAACGTTTGATGGTTTCTCTCAGGAAGCTCCAGAAACAGAACGCTGACTTGTTAGAAGAGCTCGGGCTGTCTTACGATGGACATTCGCCCCAGAACAGTTCAGTTACTTCATTTGAATTAATAAAGTTAATGCATTTTATAGTCTGACCCCCCCCCCCAACACAATCCCAAAGTTTCATTGCTGTTATTTTTTGTTTTTATGTCTGGTGCGTGAGGTAGTTTGCGTGTTACAGTGTGCTTATATTTGATTACATGCCGTGCTGTTGTGCGCAGGCGGACCAGACTGGTTGTGTAACGGCGACTCCGTTCGTGATTGTGACACTGTTCTGGACACGTTGAGCGGTGAGCAGTATCATCAGTACAACAATGGCAAGTACAAGCAGCAGGTGCGGAGACTGGATCCAGAGTACTGGAAAACAATCATGAGCTCCGTCTACGTGGTCTTCGTCTTTGGCTTCACGTCATTCGTCATGGTGATCGTGCACGAACGAGTGCCAGACATGAGGACGTACCCTCCACTTCCTGACATCTTCCTGGACAGGTGACAGTCCATGTGTTTTAGATATTTGACACACATATAAACAGACTGATTTATAGGTGATGAATGTCTATGGGGTTTGAGCTTGATGATGATGATGATGCTGAAACACAGCAGGTCACAGCTGAAGATGAGCATAAAAATACACAAATAGCAAGGATTATGTTTTGCTCCTGTGTTTTTTTTGTCTGACCTTTCGCTTTGTTCTTGTGTCTTCAGCGTACCCAGAATCCCCTGGGCTTTTTCGATGGCAGAGGCCTGTGGTGTGATCTTGTGCTGTATTTGGCTGCTAGTGTTGCTTCTTCATAAACACAGGTAACTAACACACACACACACACACACACACACACACACACACACACACACACACACACACACACACACACACACACACATACACACACACACAACTTCTGAACTTAAACATTATACAATTAATGGTGTTGTATGTAATGTTTTTGTATCCTGTGTGTGCACTTAAGGTCAATCCTGTTGAGACGTTTGTGTAGTCTCATGGGTACGGTCTTTATGCTGCGGTGTGTTACCATGTTCGTGACATCACTGTCTGTACCGGGTCAACATCTTCAATGCACTGGGAAGGTACAGACACACACACGTCAACACATGCACATAATGAAAGCAAAAAACACACACAAACATAATAACAAAAGTAAATTTTGTGCAATTATACAATCATCTATTTTATGGGACGAATAAAAAAACATACACTTATACAAATGAAAATTATCTTTATTTTTCTTTTGTTCTTTCTCTCTTTGTCTTTGTGCTCGTGTGTGTGTGTGTTAGATATACGGTGACATGTGGGCGAAGCTTCAGCGTGCTGTGGCCATATGGAGCGGGTTTGGAATGACCCTCACTGGAGTCCACACGTGTGGCGATTACATGTTTAGCGGTCACACAGTCGTTATCACCATGCTAAATTTCTTTGTCACTGAATGTTAGTACACAGGCACACACGCACACACAGGTATCTGGGTGATTCTCACGAAATCCAGATTAAGAAGGTGTCCAGCATCAGAATTTTTAAAAAGCCCTCAAAACCAATGTTTTTTTCATATATAAGATTAAAGGACAAGTTCGGTATTTTACACTTAAAGCCCTGTTTTCAGATTGTTTATGATGAAATAGAACGGTTTTGACTGAAATTTCGACATATGCGTCTTGTGTTTCAGCTCAGACCTCTACAGTGGGTTTAATGGTGCACTGGAACAATCCTTCCTAAAATGCATTAAACTTTCGTTTACAAAGACGTGAAACTCAGCGAGTGGTCAGGGGTGTTCTCTGGTATGCTCACACAAAAATCGCTCCAAAAGACGCATTCCAACAGGTTTTATTGTAGTTTTTACCAACTCCATTGACTTGTATTAGTTGTGCTGTGATGTACAGTATTACTCTGCGCCGGGAACTTTGTTTCTATTCTTGCAATTGGCAAAGGCGGATTAGCGCCACCACCTGGGCTGGAGTGTCTATTATTCAAGCTCTAAGCGGAAGAATATACGGGTGTGAGGCGTTTGGAAAAATAGGTCCACAAGTTAACAACGAATGCTAAAACAGCTGTTGGAAAGCATCTTTTGCAGCGATTTTTGAAATGTCGAAATTTCTGTCAAAACCTTTCTATTTCACCATAAACAATCTGAAAACAGGGCTTTAAGTCTAAAATACCGAACTTGTCCTTTAAGGTCTGAACTTACTATTACCATTATTTTTAGAGGATTTAAAAATATTTCCTATATAATTATGTAAATTTTTTAGATTATCATTATCAAAAATTATCATTACCGCAACATGATATTACATTAAATATATGCATTTACAAAGTCATGTTTCGGTCATGAGAATGAAAAAGTTGTCTAGGTACTATGACTAACAAAATTTCAACTTTTATCTGGTGAGAAAAAATAAGAACTGCTTACCTGGTAGCCATCTTGAGTGTCACAGTCAATTATGTCCCTTCCAACAATTTTTTTTTAATGTTAGTTCCTTGAGAGTTTAATCAATGATTGAAAATTGTTGCGGAGGATGAGAAAATTGGTCTTGGACACATTCATATTCCTTATTATTGTCACTACGTTTACCAATGATCACCAAATACACATGTTTCTTTATTGTAAATGTTTATAGTATAACATGCACTGAAGCACTTTTTTTTTTAGATTTTTTAATTATAAATATTTCCATGTAAAAAAAACAAATCCAGTTGTACTTAAAATGTTCCCCTTAAATGTGAAAAAACACTAAAATTGTTTTTTATGATGTCATTCAAAATCATGTGCAAAATAGTACGGAAATGTTTATAACTGTATGCTTCTTATTTTGATAGCATTTACTTTTATTATCAAAATGTTTCATGACACCTCACAAGTCTAATTTTGTGAGATCACCCATCCAGGTTTGAGTGATGATGAGTACAAACTAATGCTTTTGATCTTGGCTCTCTGTGTTTATAGACACGCCGCGCAGCTGGAACTTTATACACACGCTGTCATGGGTTCTGAACCTCTTCGGGATCTTCTTCATCCTAGCGGCCCATGAGCATTATTCCATCGACGTCTTCATCGCGTTCTACATCACCACCAGACTCTTCCTGTATTACCACACGCTGGCCAACACACGGGCGTACCAGCAGAGCCGCCGTGCAAGAATCTGGTTCCCCATGTTCTCATTTTTTGAGTGCAACGTTAACGGTCCCGTACCGAATGAGTACTGCTGGCCATTCGCTCGACCTGCTATATTTAAGAGTCTCATTCGCTAACACACATCTCAGGCCTGTTTGGCAATGTTTGTACTGCTGATTCTGAACAGATTGTTTGGCTTATTTCTGCGTTGCCATGATGGACGCCAAAGACTGCGTCTAACTCACAACATGCACACAATGACTGGAACAATAAATGTTCATTACTGTAAATATATATCTTCTCCATGGATACTGAGGATCCACAAGTTTTTATTTTTGTTGCCCAACACTAAAATCATTAAACTGAAACTTGGGTCTTTTGAAATCCTTTGCATGACATTTTGTCAGTATTAATTTTGACTGGTTTGGTAAGAGTAGATACTTGATGTTGTGATCTAAAGACGTTTCAACTTCAGCATTGTAAGATACTTTCATGATCGGTCTTTGAAGCAATAGAAAACATCCTACATTCTTGAACCTTTTACATGTAAAAGACTTTTGTTTTGTTGCCATAATTGTTTTGTGTCCGATTCATTTCTTGCAGTTGTTCTTTTGGCAGTATTAGTTTAATACCCAATAATACGATGGTATTTCTCGATTTTGGGTAAATCTCAGAAAGCAAATTAAAGGAAAACAATTAATGCCATTTTGCTCATTGAAAATTAAGACTTATTTTAAGACATTTAAAATATTTTACTTTTAATTTTTTATGACAATTAAGCACTCCCACCAAGTTCTTACAGTTTTACTGTAAATGTAATTGTCATTAGATTGTTGTACCCTAAAAAATACAAATCAGTTTAGGAAAAAGATTAGGATCAGTTTTTTCTTTAGATTATGGTGATAATTTCTAAGGTAAAATGTCTGTAATTGTCATAAAAATTAGTCTCAGTTCATATAATCTTAATAGTTTTATTAAGTTTTATTAGTCAATTTTTTTTCCTAAAGGTTGAAATATGACCCAAACATATTCTTGATAATTTTCATGAGACATGTTTTAAGTATATTGTCGAAACTTATGGTAAATGATTTTTACCACTTCATTCCAGTTGCCAATGATGTCTCTTTGTATTTTCATTTTTTACACTAAATATCTCTGAATTATTATCAGATTTATATTATATGATGGTTAGAAGGGTCTTTGTTATTTTGTGAATGTTTACAGAAATGTAATTCTTGCAGGCTGGTAGAGCAATATCTTGTGTTTATATTGTCTTAAAACGCATTATTATCTCAAGTAAAGAGTTGTTTTATCATGAACTGGGATAAATATTAACAGTTTTTTGTGTTAGGTTATTTGATAAGTAATTTTGTGTAATTATAGGTTATAGGCACAGAGGATTAAGTGTTAACCCTAAAGATAGTTTTTTATGGCGTTGTACATAAAAGAAATGAAAATGTTGGTTGGTGAATGTTATTATAATGTACAGTGTACAATACAGATGTTTTTTCTGTGACATTTCACTCTTGTCCATTCTATCATCTAGAATTTTAAAGCTTAACAATTAACAGGGTTTTTTAATATGCGTTTATTTTGACTCGCCAAATGATTGTGATCAATACTTACTTCAGATTAGTTCAGATATGCAACATGACTCTGATATCAGTAAATTTAAGTATCCATGATATGACAGTAAATCATTTCAAATGTTCATTTTGCAGTGCTTGAAATGCTTTGTAGCCTCTTATGGGCTTTTGTAAAGGCTAGATTGTTTTTTTATTTGGATGGAAATGCTTTTTCCATTGGATTAATGAGGTGATGAGGTTTAAGCAGCTGTATGTTTGACAGTGCTTGGTGTAAAAACACAATGTGTATGCCATCATCAATAAAATTTACAAACTAAACAAAGAAATGTTTGAATTTTCTGAAGTGCACTATGGTAAAAAGCAATAAATTCTGTGTCCATCAACTAAAAATGGAGTTAAAGCAGGTTTCCACATTATTGTGTTAACTACTGCAGTAACAATGGTATTTTATAGACAGAAAATAAAGGAAGGCAACTTAATATTCAAAATGTTCTTTAGTCTAAATGTAAAATTTATTGTAGCATATTGCCTACTTAACCTTACACATACACTTATATAAATATGTGCAAAGTAATGTGACATTATATACTGTAATATAATATAATATAATATAATATAATATAATATAATATAATATAAAATAATAATGTAATGTAATATAATATAATATAATATGATCCTTGTCGTGTTAGTCATAGATATGTATATAAATCTATTATGATATTAGTCATGTCACATCCGTGGTCACTATGGCACAGTATTCAGGACAATCACAAATACTGTCAGTTTAATTAAATGCTACGATAATCCTAACACCCTGTGTAAATGCTAAACTAAAAATACAAACAATGAATATAATCTGAAAAAAGAAATGCTGCATAACGCAATTGTCATTTAAGACAGGCAATGCTCGGGCACTCTTGAGGGTCCTGATGCTGCGTTTGCTGTGTTAGCGTCTCCTTCATCTCGTCCTCGCAACGCTTCTAGTGCCCAGGTTCGACCCACATCCACAGGTCAGTGATTCTGTAGTTTTATATATATGATCGGTTAGAGTTTCGGTGATGTGAGGCTATGGTTTATCATATATTTAGATCGATTTGAACGGAAACAGTGATGCTCACGGGCCAATTTGGTCGGAGTTCTGTCTAACGTTACTGTTCTTTTTGCGACCCTTACTTTTTTAAACTAGTTCGGTTCATCTGTCGTGCTGTTTAATAAACTGCCTGTAATGTTTAATTGAATCGTTTGTCATCGTGTCTGTTGGTGCAGTACTGATGATGTGAACTTGAGAGGACGTGAGTGAGTGAGTGAGTGAGTGAGTGAGTGAGAGAGAGAGAGAGAGAGAGAGAGCGAGAGCGCGAGAGACTCTTGCTTTAGCAAACGTCACTAAATATTACGTACTATAAACCTGTAGTTAAAGGTTCTAGCACTGTATTTTATTTTATTGCATTATTTCATGTTTGTATTTGTTTTCAGAGAAAATGGCTGTTCCTCCAGCATACGCAGATCTTGGAAAGGCTGCAAAAGATGTTTTCAACAAGGGCTATGGTAATATTTATTTTCTTAGCTGTGATTAAATAATGCATTATATTATATAATCTCTTATATCTTTGTGATTTGTGCTTTAGGTTTTGGAATGGTGAAGCTTGATGTTAAAACCAAGTCTGCAAATGGTGTGGTATGTGAATCTCAAGAAAGCCAACATTTTCATTTAGGTCTAAATGTCATGAATGTATTCAAACTCTCTTTTTATGCATTGTTATCACTTATTCTCTTTATTATATTTAATATTCTTTCTTAAGAATTTCAAATATTTTTGCAATAATTCAACACTATGTACTTTATTCCGAGCTGACATGATTATCTTTTGCATCTGACCTCACTGAGGGCATGTGGGAAAATAATGTAAACCAATATTGTAGTGTCTACATGGGCATTTTTTTAGGCTATCGTTTAGTTTTTTTTTACTACTTATAAACTCACTAAATTAATGCCGGTGGTAATGAAGATTATGACAAGTAACACAAACAGTAGTCGTTTCATGCATGGGTGTCGGAAAGTAGTGAAAACACGAAATGGAGTTTAATTTGTGGAGTGGATTTGAGGAAGCACTCCAGCAAAAGTAAGGTTGTAGCTGAAACGTGGAACAGAGTTTAATTTATTAGGGGATTACTTTCTCATGGAATGGAAGTGAACAGACATGTGTGCTAAATTAGAGGAAAAAGTGAGTGGGTCCAATATCATTGGTCTTAAAAAGTGGGTGGGTCTTGTCCCATGGTTCCATGTATGAATTTAAGATCATTGTTTATGTCTTTTATCTTAATAGGAATTCAAAACATGTGGCTCTTCAAACATGGACACAAACAAGATCTGTGGGAACTTGGAGACCAAGTACAAGTGGGCAGAGTATGGACTGACCTTCACCGAGAAGTGGAACACAGATAATATGCTCGGCACCGAAATCTCTGTGGAGGATCAGGTGTGAATACATGCGAGCACAGAAATGTCTGTAGATTTCATCTGGGCCTGTTCATGAAATATTTTGTGTTTCAGATCACTAAAGGACTGAAACTGACCTTCGACACAACCTTCTCACCTAACACTGGGTACAGTGTAGCTGCATGTGTTTGTATATTAAATCATCATGCAGATGAAGTGATTTTAACCTCTGGTTGTGTTGTTTTAACAGCAAGAAGAGTGGCAAGGTAAAGGCGGCTTACAAACGTGAATACGTCAACGTGGGCTGCGATGTGGATTTCGACTTCGCTGGTCCTACGATTCACGGAGCGGCGGTGGTGGGGTACGAGGACTGGCTTGCCGGATACCAGATGACCTTTGACAGCTCCAAGTCCAGAATGACACGCAGCAACTTTGCAATCGGATACAAGACTGGAGACTTTCAGTTACACACCAATGTGTAAGTACAGCACTGTTGCATTATGTGGCTTGTTATAAACAGGTGCTCTATTAGTATTCAAGGTATAATCAGACTGAAAGATTTTGACTTGACAGGAGATTAAATGTAGAAAAACCTCACATACGGTGTGTGTGTGTGTTTGTTTGCAGAAATGACGGCACAGAGTTTGGCGGCTCTATTTATCAGAAAGTGAATGATCATTTGGAGACGGCAGTGAATCTGGCCTGGACCGCAGGCAATAACAGCACCCGATTTGGGATTGCCGCCAAATACATGCTGGACCCCAGCGCATCTATTAGTGTGAGTTTTTGATATTTTTTTAAATGTAAATCTGCATTTATCTATAACACATCAATGCTTATTCCCAGTAACAACATTCACTCACACAAACATAAATGTATACCTCAGTCACCAACATCTGTCTCTGTCCCGCAGGCTAAAGTCAATAATTCCAGTCTAGTTGGTATTGGTTACACTCAGACCCTCAGACCAGGTAAGTGCGTGTTTGTGTGTCATGTGATTCTTCATTCAGACCGCAGTAACTGTTACTCTGCATTCAAACTGCATAAATTCACACTGCAAATAAATCACGCTATTTGTGCTCAGTTGAACGCTTGAACATTTTGAGTTAACATGTGTGAAAGTCAAGTAAAAAACGCTCTGAAACAAGATCACAGTAATACCATCGATTCCATTGTTAATAAACTGGCCATAAATACGCATATGGTGCTGTAACTTTGTGTCTGTCGACATGTAGGTGTGAAGATCACACTTTCTGCCTTGATGGATGGGAAGAACATTAACTCTGGAGGTCATAAACTAGGTTTGGGACTCGAGCTGGACGCATAACCCCCCGATCCACCCCTGAGGAGGTCTCAGTATGCCTGTTTCACTGGGAAATTACTGGAAAGAAGTCTTTCAGCACGCTTCCACCTGCAGATACTCCTTCAGTTTAAACCCAAACCTTTACTTTGTGTCTCATATTTATTTGCTGTATTTCTTGATCATTCCCAAATGCCTCTCCAGACTGGAGCTTTAGTCTGCTTGTGTCGTTGTTTATTTATTCTGTCAGGTTATGGATGATGAAAGAAAGAGGTTTGCACAAAAATCTTGTCATTATTTACTTGGCGTCACGTTGTTACAACCTGTATGCTGTTTTTGTCTACAAGGGAAAATTTTGAAGCTCCTTTCAAGTGAATAATGACTAATAATTAATGTTTAAGACATCTGTGGCCACTTGCATACATTTCTTTTTTTGTATGTTTTGTGAAAATGTGGATTGGTCTAATTTAAATCCATGCAGTGATTTCCACGACTGATTGGCTGTAACTTATTGCTAGTATTCTCACGGCTGTGTTTATGCAACCGGTCACAGGTGTTTGGTGCTTTAATGTTGAAGACTGGCAGCCGTGATCATAGTCATTATATGATGTGGTTTCTTAAGAAAATCTCCTGTTGAATAAAGAACAGCATATGGGTTTAGATGAACACCTCTTCAGATGTTTTGTGAATGTCGAATCTGTCTTTTCCTGCTTTAAGAGCTCATCCAGCATCATTTGCACAAGAATCTTCTATTGCTGGCGCTGTGTAGTGATGATCAAATATCTGAATCTGGTATTTAGTTGCTGGTCTCCGAGATTGCTGTTGGCTTTTAGAGTTCATTCAGTGTATTTAGACACCACAAACACAATGCTAAAATGTGTTTGGAGAGCCAAAGCTGTGGTTGTCACTACAAATCATCTCCTAAAACATAGAAATGAGCCTGCGAAACCACACAAACACCTTTGTGTATGTCAACCTTTGCAATAAAGTCTTAAAACAGAATTGTGTTGTGTTTGTAAAGGTTCATTAGTCAAGCAGTTGTTAAGAACTACAGTAGACATGATGCCGATTTACTGTATTTGAAATTTCAGGACAGTGATGAGGTCTCTTTCGTTTCATGAAAACATTTAAACAGCATGTTCAGGCACCTTTCCTGCAAAACTTTGCCATCATGTGGTCACATTGCAGTTATTAAACGTATATCCACAGTAACTTGACACAAAAACGTTGATTACAAATCCATTATCATTACTGTTGCATGGATTTCTGGAATGGTTTGTTCCCAAAACCCAATGAACTGAATTGCCATCCACCACATCTGCAGCATCCAAACTGAACTGGAACGCAAACAATTAAAAACTACATAATTAGCAGCACAGCAATCAAACTTGTGTGTTGCAGTGCATTCTGGGAATGATAAACGGGTTTGTAACCTATCTTCTGCAACAGTCTTCTTCATGTTAGGAGTAAACCTAAAATGCCTTTGAATGCCACCTATGTGGGCAGTTCACTGGGTTTTGGAGCTGAGGTTTGTTTACTTTTAAGGCTGTTGGCAGTTGTAGTTGTGTGTTAGCTTGTATAAATTCACAGTTTAAATGCTAACGTTAGGCCGTCGCCCACAGTGAGCATGCTCAGATTGATTCTGATATCTCTGTGAAGTTTCTTGTTCAGATTATCGATGCTAATGGTGTCCACATCTCCTTCAACTGGATTCACCACTTTACCGCTCCACAAGACCTGTGAGGTAACATCACGATTATTATAAACCAAACTATGATTTTAGTAAGAATGCATTGCCTAGAAAAGAAGCCTGAATGCAGTGCATGTGTTTAAAGGTGCAGTGTGTAAATTTTAGCGGCATCTAGTGGTGAGGTTGTGAATTGCAACCAACGGCTCAGTCCACTGCTCAACCCTCGCTTTTGAAACAAATAGAGAAGCTACGGTAGCCACCACCGGACAAACATGTCATCACCGGAGACATTTAGTAAAAAAAGTTTGTCCGTTAAGGGCTTCTGTAGAAACATGGCGGCACAAAATGGCAACTTCCATGTAAGGGGACCCTCTGTGTATGTAGATAAAACGTCTCATTCTTAGGTAATAAACACATAATGTTTCATTATGAAAGGTCTTTATACACCCCTGATAATATAGCTTTGTATATTATTTTTGCATTTCTGTCAAGAGATCCTTTTAAAAATTACACACTGCACCTTTAAGATATTTGTCTGAATGTGTACCAGTAGGTGATGTCCGCTAAAGAGTCATTTCAGAAGATAAAAAGTTGTGACATTTTGATAAAAGTTTAGACAGAAGAACAATTTCCTTTGATTTTTCTGATTGGATTTAATGTGGACTTTAGCAATGATAGAAAATGCAAATGTGTGAATGTTGAAAAATGTTGCTGAACCTTCAAGTACGTTTCTTGGCTAAACCCAGAATATCAATTCATACGAAACATTACGTTTATAAGATGATGTGCTCATTTCACTCACATTATCTATGGCGATTATTCCTCCTTTTCTGAGCAGCTGGAGAGATTTCTCATAGTAGTTGTCGTAATTTACTTTATCAGCATCAATGAAGATGAAATCAAATGTTTCGGCTTCACCTGCGGCCAACAGCTCATCTGATGCCAAAACACAGAAAGTGCCCCATTACATCTTCAGCTCAAATATAATGACGGAACTACACACATAAAACATCTTCATAACAACAACAAATGTCATAATTTAATCACTTTCAGTCTTAAATCTATAGCATTAACATTTCAGCTTCTGTTGTCACCATTTAACTATGTGAGAGATCGGCATGTGTGTTAAACAAATATTAACATGAGTAACAGTGCAATTTATGATTTTTTTATAATCATGATGATCGAGTTGTACGTAGAAATGTATGAGTTGTTAAAATCAGATACAATCAGATTTATTTAGCTATGTTTACTGAATAGTTAAACAATGTGAACACAGATAAAGGTTTACTAGATTCAGATCTTACCCAGTGTTTTTAGTGCAGGCTGCAGACGCAGGTCTATTTTATGATCAACACCTGCCTAAGAATAAAAATGATACAAAGACCATTCAGATTTATCAAACTGATGATGAAATCAGCTCAGGACATTACAGAGACGTCTACGTATATGTGTGTCTTTCACCTATACATAAATATTAATTTGCAGCAATGTCAAAAGTCTCTTTAGTTTAAATATTAACCTCAAACAAAGCAAGCCTAATGTCTGACTGTAGAGGTTAATAAAGTTTATGGTATCTGATAGGACAGATAAACTCGAGAATGTAACCCATGATTTAACAATGCAAGTCAGAGTGAAACTATGTCAATAATAAATGCAAAATAAAAAGGCTTTTGAACTTTTGAAAGGGAGAACAAAGAGCTTACATTATACATGACATTTGAGCCTTTCGTATTGTTCTTAGTTTAGGGAAGTACATACAGATGTCTAGTTTTGTACTGTCTAGTCTAGTATTGACATTCTGTGACTGAAACCTATGAGAATTTTTAACCAATAATTGCGCACAATAAGAGCAGAATGTGCATTAAGAAAGTAAAAAGAGATTTTCTGGTCTTATGTTAATGTCACATACTCTCTGCATTTTCAGTGACTTACCAATTTCCAAAAAGGTCTTCCAATGTTGGTGAATTCCTCATTCACGTCACATGCAATCAATTTTCCATCTTCAGGCAAGGCGAGAGCAATACTCACTGCATTATAGCCTGTATATACACCTGATGTATACACACACACATATACATAGACTTCAGCAATACAGTTTATATATAATACTGTCCATTTTGTATTATGCTTCAAAGTTACGTACCAATTTCAATAGCTTTCTTGGCCTGTATTAATCTGGCCAGATTGGCCATAAACTGTGACTGCTCACAGGCTACCATGATGAAGTTCAACTGATGCTCCATAGTTTTCTACAGATGAAAAACACTCAAATAAATAACAAAACAGTGCTTTCCTACAAAATTATGTCTTTATTTCTCTACTACAGCCATGCAGATCACTTGATAATGTTCATGTAGTTCAACTGTCAGAGCGTTGTGTTAGCATCACAATGGTCATGGGTTCGATTCCCAGGGAACACACATACCGATGCAAATTTCTACTTTGAATGCATTGTCTCTTTGGATAAAAGTGTCTGCCAAATGCATAAATGTGTCAGAGAAACTTTATTCAGGTATTACCTGACGTAGTTTTTTAAGAGCTGGATGTTCTCTCAGCGAGTGAGTCAGGAGATACTGCATCACTGGATCATCTCTACCTTCCACGTGACTTTTACCAGACATTCTTGACAACTTTGATTTTCGTTTGCCTTAGGAAAAGATAAATAAATGGGAAGAAAATTATTTTAAAAAAATTGAATCTTGGTGTACATTGGTGTATACATAAAAATATAAAATGTTGTCTTCATCTTTTTATTAATATTATAAAATTACACACAAATTTACATATCTTTGTGTATTTAAATATATTATTATACATATATTTAATATTTTACATATATTATTTATATGTATTTTTATGAAGCAATATTTTACGTAAGTACATTAAAATATTAAAAAACTATTTTAACCTAAATAATTTTTTTCTTATTAGCTGGCAGTCACTTTACAGCTAACATAAAAGTAATCATTACAAAATAGAAAATATATTGAACAAATATATTGAATAAAACATACACAAAACATAAAATTATAATAATTTAAAAAGGAAATAAGAAGTATGAGATCATCATTCAAATAACGTAAAAACTTCACATTGGGACATAAGTTAAGGCGTTTTGCCATATTATTTTTTCAACCCAAGTTGTAGGCTAACTTTATATTATTATTATTTTTTTTTTTCATTTTAAACCCATTTTGTGTATTTATGTATATGGTATTTTCCCATATTCAAAAAAGATTCAAAAGAAAAGTAAAAAAAAAAAAAACTTGTTTTACGCTTTATCAAAACTGTGTACGTTTTCCGTTAAGCGCGGCGTGTAACTTGTATTTATCAACTTCCGGTTGAAAAACATGCGGTAATGCCGACGACAATAAGCTGCACTTACCCACAAAATAACCCATTATAACCATTAATCCCAGTGCTGCAGAGACTGTAAGCGCTTGTGTGTGAACGTTGTGAAGTGTCATAATGTCTGATCTCAAACCGACGAAGGTAAGAATGAAAGAATCCACAACAAAGATCCACACATGTGAAGCGAATTACCGTAAAACACCAAACTGTACTGGGAACGGTCATGTGATCATGTGAAATTGCATGTGATGCAATTTCACATGATCAGTTTCTTTATGAAGTTTTCATAATCATTACTGTAAATAGAGTCTAATATGACATTATACTAGTGGATACCTAGTAAATTGTACTAAATGTAAAAAGTTTATTTTTATACTTTTGTTGTTTATAAAGTATATATTTCCTCTGTCTTTATGCTTTAAACTCTTTTGGTAAACTATTTTATTGAAATATTTCTATTAAAGTGTTGTGGTGTTGAATAATGAGGCCATTGTAGTTTTGAAGTACATAATCTCAATTGATCATTTTAGTACATTGGTTATTGTTTTAATGTAGCCCTAGTGCAAAATATGAATCCCATTCCAAATATTTTGTAATTGTGCTCTAACAGTATAAAACGAATAGAAAAACAAAGAAAGATATATACAAACTGCTGTTTTGATAATATTGTTCCTTTTAACGTGTTCATGCGCACGCGCAGGTTTCTCGTTGCGCTTATACTCTTTCATACTCGGCATTAGTGCTGATCATCACATGATCACTGCACTCTTTGGATTCGTGTTGTTTGAGACATTTAAGTTAATCATTAAACATAATAACAAAAACAATATTGTTCACGAATGTTTTAATTTGTTAGTAATTTATTGGAATTACCTATTTGAAAATGTTATTTTTACTTCATGTCCATTAAGGATTGTAACTCACAGAGATATTGAAACAATAATGCTATGGCCCTTTATACAGACTGTAAACATTAAACCCTGATCTGCGTTAAAGAGCTTTAAAGCAGAAATAAGCGCATTAATAAATAAATAGATGTACATTTTAATTGATTTTATGCACGGCTGCACGAGATGCGATACGACATTATTTAGGATGAATACATGAACATCAAAACATGCTGTTACAGTTAGAATATAGAATAAACTCACAGAGAGATGTGTTTAGTTGTGCTGTTGTGTGTTTCTCCTCTGCTGATGTGCTGCTGTCTCTTTCTCTTGTAAAATGGCTTCAGTTTAGGGGTGGAGAATCTCTGTTTAAACGCTTCATTATGGAAAAATCATTAATATTTATGTCAGACATGAATATTAAACACGACTTATCCTCTAAACTTCGCTGGAGAAGATGCTTTAAGAAAAAATTCCCAGTTCTTATTAAAGGTGTACCTATGCAAACCTAAATAAATTATTTAAAATTCATAATTAATATAAATCATTAAATGTATATTAAAGGATAAAAAATTTATAATGCAGTATATGGGTTTTGCTATGTTCTCATGGTTGGCTATAGAAATTCAATTTAATATATAAATACATTTTATTTTTATAGTAGGCCTATATTTTAAAATTATTTGAAAGTGATTTCAGTGAATTTTTTGGCGTTTTACATAAGCTAAATATTAATAGTTTAAAAAATAAATGTAAAGTTTAGGGGTGGGTTCCCGGACAGGGATTAGTTTAAGCCAGGACTAGACCTTAGTTTAATTAGGAAATATAACTGGTTTTAACAAACATACCTAACTAAAACATTACTGGTGTGCATTTTGAGGCAAAACAAAGGGCCCTGATGTATTTTAAGATATGACAGTGCAAGTTGTTTTCAGTTTGGACAGCTCTTACATTTATTTTAGTCTAGGACTAGTCTAATCCATGTCCGGGAAACCACCCCTTAATTAAAATTAAGCATTCAAATTCATATATATATATAATTCAACACATACCTGCTTTAATTTAAAAACATCTTACTGAAATATCCTAACATATATCATTGCAATTGTCTCAAAATGCACACCAGTATTGTTTTTATTTTTTTAAGGTTTGTTTATAAAAACTACTTGAATGTCCTACTATAACTAAGGCCTAGTCTTGGATTAATCTAAACCCTGTCTGGGAAACCGCCCCCTAAAATCTAACAGGGCTGCCCGTATCCCAGACAGGGCTTAATTTAGTCCCAGATTAAAATGCATGTTAAAACGACCTTATTTAAAAAAAATTGCACTGACTTATCTTAAAATATATCATTGCCATTGTTTTATCTTGAGATGCACACCAGTAACATTTTTGTAAAGTTTGTGTGTAAAAACTACTTAAATGTCCTAATATAACTAAGGCCCAGTCCTGGATTAATCTAAACCCTGTCTGGAAAACTTCTCCCGAAGAATATTAAATATATTCAGATCATGTGCAACATATATTATAACATCTTTGTTATACGGAATGGTTCAATACGTGAATAATAATAATAATACATTTTATTTATAGGTGCATTTCATGGCACTCAAGGACACCTTACAAAAGTAGAATATAAAACATAGTACAATAATAAAATACAAAACAATCAAATTGCATTGTCAAAAAAATGTTGTGGTTCATCATATCCACCAGCAGGTGGCGGTGTTATCAAGGAAAAATATATTCTGCAAGTCATTATGACTGCAGATCAAAATTCTTATTCTTTAAAAATCAATCGCAAAATAAAAAAACACAGTAAAACATCTGAGCTTTCATCCATTCAACTACAACAAATTAATACATAAGGATATCAATAACAATTTTTAAATGTTTTAAATCACATTTGAGAGCTACCGAAAGCTATTTTCAAATGTTATGAATGGACAACTAAAATAAAGGGTTTGAGTCAAGATCGAGACCAGAGAGTCGTGCATGAGTCAAAATGCTCGAGTCCATTAGAAGACTTCCACACTGGCATTACTTATAATTAATTTTATGTTAGTTATAAAAAATAATTTAAAGTATTGTGTGCAAGGTGTGTTTCAATTTAAAACCTAAACTATCCTTAAGCTTCTGTGCATTACCAACTCTGATATCCCCACAGATCTGTTTTACACTCCTATTTGCTCTAATAAATATCAGTTTTTGTCATTTATCCAACTTGTAAACAACAGGTCATAATCATTAGATGGGAACATCTGTTCCACACATACATAAAATATATATGAGTACTCAGAGCACCTGTTCTGTACTGCTGCTGTGATGATGCTGTCAGTCTGTTTCCATGACAACCGCTAAATATCACATCAGGAAGCAGCTAATACACCTGTCATCCGCTGTCAGTCACACATTTGACACGAGAGCGTCATTGCTGAGAGATTTAAATGTTGACAGGCTTTGAGAGGTGATGCTTGAAGATGGAGGAAATCTGTGATGTTTGATAGATGAGCTTCAGTCTGTCATGTTTAACTGTGTGAAAGGGACATCCTGAGTTCACCTAAAGCACATCATGTGTCTGACGCTCGTGCGGTTTGACTGCCTTAAAATGTTTACAGACTCGTTTCTTTGGATTGACTTCACAGGCGTGTGTCACAGTGACTTATGGGCTGTAACTGAGAGCCCAGCTGGCATCAATCACACACCGGTGGAAATGATCATTGAGGAGCGTTTTGAAACGTGATGTTTGTAATTAAATCAACCTGTAATAAAGACCTGATTGATGAGAAGTTTTAAGGTGTTAAGATGTTTCTCTTGAGTTGAGCATGTGTGGATTGTGAAGGGATAAATTCTCACACTCAAGTCGTTTCGTGAATTTCTTCAATCTTTACGCTTTACTCTCCCATTCTGCTGTAAAACATTATGCCGTTTACTGAAATTAGTTTTATTGACTTGCTGTATTGCAATCTGATCTTAACATTGGGATAAAGATCATAGACGTACCTGTACATTAGAGAGACCTGGGCCCGGTTGCATAAAGCACCTTAAGTTTTTTCCTTAAGTATGACACTTAAGGGGTAAATTCCCCTTAACTAATGTAAGAGAATAATTAAAGTGTTTTGCATATAATCCCTTAAATGGTTCTCTTAGGTAAAGGTAATCGTAAAGTGTTTCATGACAGCGACCCCGGTTTGTTGTTATAAAATACTATTGTTGCCATGGAGACGCAACAGAAAAAACTTAAGGGTTTTTCTGCAACACCCTTAATTTTAAGGGAAACATAAGGGTGAATTTAAGGGAAAATTACACTTAAGGTGCTTTATGCAACCGGGCCCTGCATCATATCTGTAGACTAAAATATAAACAAGTCTTTGTAATGTGGCCGTGTTTGATCTGACCCAGTACATTAACCCAAACTGTAGCATTATAGTAGAAAGGACCACTTACATTTTCATCAGATTTATAGCTCAGATGCAAAACCTATTACACGTAAAAAATGAGATAATGATATTAACCAAATGCTCTCTTAACATGAATTATACATTCATCAAATACTTTCACTTAAATCCTGTTCTCGGGTCATTCAGAAATACAGCTTTGTTGGCAGAATCCATTAAACACCACGACCATTTTCAGCAAAGTCCTCCTAAGTGCATGGAAGATACAAGAGTTTTAATGGGGTTTACCAAATAGAGATGTAACGATTACTGGTTTATGGTTAACTGCAAATAAAAATTCCCTAACTGTTGGTATTACCGCATCATTTTATAATAGCTGTTAAACCATACCAGCGTCATGGCTAGCAAAACCCCTGTCCAGCATCAACCAATTTAAGCAATAATGTGAGACAAACACATTCATTCACGTCCAAGTGTTTGTGATGACAGTGCGGAATTTAAATCCAAAATATTTTCACAGTTAGGAAAATCTAGTTACGGACACATGTTTACCTAATATTTCTTTAGACAGATCCAATCATCCATTTTTTCTCTTCATTTTCTATTAAATGATGTAATCTGATGAGTTTAAAGCTCTTTTGTTTCTTCTGTGATTGCTGTGAGCGCAGGTGTGGTGCAGCTTTACTCCTCAGGGTTTCCCACAGCACTTTGCAGTTCGGGTGGCCCGCCTAAGCTGGGAAACAATACCGCCTTAACTAGGTTAGCCCAAAAAAATAAAATAAATGAATAGCCCGGACGCCCTTCACACCATGAGCGTGTACGCGCGCCACACGGCCGAAATGGAGGATAGGCAGTTGATAAAACACGTGTCCGTGAGAACTGTAAGTGGACTTATGTTTTGGGTTTATTTAAGCCTGTTATTGTATTCGTCTATAGTTCTTGCAAATTTAAATTAAGTTAGCTGGTGATTTTTGTTGTTTGAGCAACCTGCTAGTTAGGTTTCACGTGCCTGTTGATTCGATATAATTGTTGAGGGCTCTTGCTCACTTTATTTATGTGCATTAGTTACATGCAACAGTTACACTATTTTAAGATAATGTAATTAATAGTGGGAAATAATCAGTTTTACAATCTTTGCGCTATCTATCATCGTTCGCCAGACGTTCTACAAAATCTGCTTTAGTTTGTGTTTATTAACCTTTTAGTTTCACTTCATCACATAGATATTTTAGTTTGAGCTATTTGTTAAATACATTTAATTAATTAATAATCTGGTATGTGTTCATTTTATTTCAAAGTTTCTTCAAAATTTAGTTTTATTTGAGTGTTTTAAATAAAAATATTTTCACCATGATGCGTACGCCCCGCCCCTTTGATTGCCACGCCCCCGGCCACACCCACCCAGAGAACCCTACCACTTTAACTAACAAATTTTCTGCAGGAAACCCTGCTACTGGGTCATAACTTTCACCTGATTTCTCACAACATACACAGACAGACTTGCTGATTTGTCCTGTGTTTATATCATATAAGTAAGGAATAATTGATGACGGGCCATTGAATTATAAGAAAATAATGCACACCCAAGGTGGTAATGCATCATGATGCAAAGCGGAGTGCCGTTATACCAATTATCTTCAAATAATTCAAAGGACCGGAGTCAATTATTCCACTTATACCACGGTTATTGCTCTGGTGCTTATTTTAAGACTTTTGACAAGTTAGGTGTGCGGTAAACAAAAAATAATGCATACCCCTGAAACATTTCTTAACCAATCAGAATACAGCATTCAACAGACCCGTGGTATAAATCTGATTTACTCACTTGTGTTTTTTATATGAACTAGATGAACAATTATTTCATGACCGCAAATGTGCCATGATTAATATTAATGTTATTTATTTGATGTTTATGCGAAGAAGAGTGCACTTTAATGTAAAATAAATTTTTATTTGGTTTGCATGAGAACGTTTTTACATTTCTGAACTGTTCACAAAACCATGATACTATTGATAATATTGAGTGGTGATTTTGGTCACTATAACCATAATTCCATCTCTAGTATTAGGATATTTTAGTCAAATTTTTAAACCTTTCACCTTTATTCAGAAAGGACAGTGAAGAATGACTCTAGACTTTTTTTAAAGTGAAGATTAAGGCGCAGCAAAAGATAACGATGAAATGACTAAAGTGAAAATATAATAATTTCATTGTCATTAAAGTGAAATCACTGAACCTAAACATAAAAGCCTTATGAAAAAAATCTCATTTACAAGAAAACAATATGAGACGCACTTAGAGGCTTTTGCATCTGAGTTTTTAAAATATAGCATCCAATTACAATTTACATAGATACATTTAGCAATACAGTACAGCGTGTATCTTGTGTGCTCATAAATGTGAAAGTATTTGAGCTTTGATACGTCTGGTATTCAGAACAGAATTTAGTTATGGCATTGCTGTGTTATACTGTAGTTATTTTTATGGTGCCATATTTTGGGTTTATGTGAAAAGCAGTGCAGAAGATTTACGTTTCTGTCATTGATGAGATGGAAGAGATCAGCTTGGGTTCAGTGTCATTGATATCACCTTAAACATCAATGTTCATCAAGAGCAAACTGACAGATGAGCAATGATATAAGCGGAAAATATAAATGACATGCTTACAGAACATGAGTTACTTAAACATTAGTAGGAAGTCTTTCCAAACAAAGTTTTGGGTAGAAAAGCTATGATCTCATGTTGACCTTAAACTATAGAAATGAATGTGAATAGTCATAAGATGTACTGTAGTCTATCACTTTAGTTTGAGAAATATTTTGGAGTTCTCCACGGAGAGACAAACGCAACGTTTTGAGAGATCCAACATCAATCTGAGCTCAAAAGCGGACATCTGTTTCCCCAGACAGTTTCTCTGCATGTGAAATATTACAGAGGCCGAGTGTTGTGCCGTCTTTACAAACAGCCTTGAGAAACTCTGATGCCAGACCTGATTTAAGCTCCTCGGCGGGGAGGACTTGGACTGCAGTTTTAACCCGAAGCACGAACAGAGTCTGCCCTGGCGAGAGCTGGGGCATTTAAATACTCTGTAAATTATGGTGTGTGTCTGTGGCCGAGGCCTGCATGTGTTTGCGGACGGCTTGTTGGGACTTCATTTATCTTACTTACCGAACATATGTTTGGAGGTAAGCGTTTCCATGTGTGCGTGTGTGTTAGGGACACACTGTGTGTTTGTAGTTGTGTTGTCTCTACACAGTTAAGCCCTTTGTCATTATTTACCTGTCAAGATCTCTCAGCCATCAGGGACTATTGTGTAGCTTTGTAGATTTTTAAGAATCACTTTTCCTACAGTTTGTCATTTTAAAAGTCTCATCAGATGTTTCATCGTAATCTAAATTATTTTTACTCCTTCTTATAGTTGGGAAAATCCCCAAACTCATATATTAAATATATTAATGCTGTAAAAAAATCTGCATTTTTGTCAAATCAAGTAAGAACATACACCGTAAAAAATACTTTGATGCCTTAAAATTTTTTGTTAAATCAACTCAGATTTACAAGTCATGTCAACAAAGATGAGTATATAACAAATAAAATATAGTTGAGAAAAGTCAATTAATTTTTATAAGTTATAACAACTCACCTGTAGTTATAACAACTCATTTTAAGGCAGCAAATGATTTTTTACAGTGTACAAATATAAGTATTTTGACTTGTTTTTATCAGTTTTGCTATTGAGTATTGAATGGTGCTTCAGTTTTTGTTTTTAGGATTAGGATCATACCCATGCAATTGCAACTTTATCTTTAATTTGATCTATGCCCTGGATAGCAACATCCTTCATTTCACTTTCTAGATTAACTATAGACCTGATATAGTTTGGCTATTAGTGACCCACTTTTAGCCAAAATAAACTTGAATTTGGTTGTTTACATGTGGTTTTTGCCAAAATAACTTGTGAGGTGTCTGATATTTCATCATGTGAGCAATGACAACAAGCTGTTTGCTTTTATTTATTGCATTTATTTTAGGGCTATGGTTAGATGTCTAATAAATGTTTACTGACAGCCCATATTTTGTCTTCTCTTAGTCTACACTGCAAAAAACAGTAAGTAGAATTTACTTAAGAAGTTTTTGCACCAATATTTTTCAAGTAAATGTCACACATATAGAAACTAAGTTGAGTAAAATATTATTTTAAATACTTTTAAAGGCTTTAACAAAATCTTCCAGATTTAATCATGTAAAATTACATTTTTTCTTTATATAGTCTATGTATTATTATATACACTGTAAAAAATGATTATGTACCTTAGTAAATTTAACAAAATAAAATTAGTAAATCTATTTTAAAAAAATATTCTTGTTTTTTTAACCACAATTTGAGTAAAAATAACACACAAAAAATAATAATTTGAGTAATTCTAAATGAACACATTATTGAGTAAATCCAACTTCATTTTATCATGTATAATAGACTTAAATTTGTAACAAGGAAATTAAATGAATAATTTTGTGTTGAAACTACACAAATTGTTTTAGTAAATATAACTAACTAGTGGACTTGTAATTCCTTTGCATGGGACTGCATTTGGAGAGTACATTTTGGAATTAAATGCTAATTTCTTTTAAGTGAAAGCCAGTGTTGAAACTGTGAACTGTTGGGGTCCGATAACATCTTATTAAATTGAGAAAAATCCTGGAATGTTTTTCTCAAAAACGATTTCTTCTCGACCGAACAAAGAAAGACATAAACATCAATTCTGAAATATCAGAATTTTTTATGAAAGTGGAGTAATCCGTTAAGTTGAATTTACTCAATAAAGTGTTTATTTAGAATTATTCTGATCTCCTTACATTTATTATTTAACTCAAAAACAAAAATTAAATTTTTACATATTTTATTTTGTTAAATCTACTAAGGCACATAATCATTTACAGTCTGGACATCTTAACTGTGTGTGCACGACTATTAGACATCTTTGTAATTGCATTTTTTTTTTTGCAAATGCAAAATTGCTTGCTGGGCATCCACATCAGTCTTGCATCATTAGGGTTTGTATGTGCAGATAGTGAGTGAGTGTTAAATTATTTAAAGTATAATTCATATTTCCCTTCTTGTAGTAATATGACAGTAATATACATCAGAAGGCCATTAAACACTGAAGTGCAGTCGTCTTATGATAGAGATCACAGTGTATAAACAGACAACCAGCACACAAATCCATCTCACAGACACTTAACTCTATAAGCATGAGTTCAGCGGGACTGATGGGCTGGGTATTAACTCTTATCTGTGTTTATAAAAGACACATGTACTGTATCACAGGCTTGATCTGTCGTTTGTGTGTTTTTAGACTGCACGGAGTAAGGTCGAAATTTTTACTCCGTTTTTGGAGATATTTACTTCAGTCTTTAAATAAAGTTTGCACATTTAATTGTGCTAAACTATTTAAAAGTTAAAAGTATAAACATTTCTTGTTTTGTTACATTTTGTATATCTATAGATAATATGTGGATCTATATAACTATAGTGCTTATAGTTATTTTCTTTAAAGTACTGCTATAGTTTTCTGTGCTGTTTGGATCTGTTGAAGTGCCATTTGTCAAACTGAAAGATTGATTGTTCAGAAATGCAGAGGTTTTCATTCAGACACTTTGATTATTGCTCGAGGGTTTTGTGCGAGGTACAGATTTATGAACGTGTGGTCGGTTCGTGGTCGCGTCTTCATGTAAGATCAGCAAAAGACTGAAAGAGAGCAAGACCAACGGTCTGTTCGACACTGCCAAGCAACAGTTTTTCAATGCTTTGGTTTGTAACTATAACCATGTTGTGTTTTAAATGAATATTGTTCAGCCCTGTCATGATGAATATTTTTAGGCCACTATACATTTTAAATTTGCACACCACAAAACACGTATGAATGCAGGACTGTGAGCCAAAAAAATGACAAAAATGTACAACACAAATAATGCTGTGTGGTTAAACAGATATATGTGCTACATTTAACCTTTGTGTTGGCTTTTTTGCTTTTTTAAATGACGGGGGAAGGATTTTTTTCTGGTTTGCAAAGTCATGATAAAACATTCAAACAGATGCAGAGGTATGTTGGGTGTTTTAATGTATGACAACTAAACATTAGGGCTGTGCATCGGCAGAAATACAGGGGTTGTGATGCATTATGTTGCGATACATTGCGGTCTTTTAAAACGAGATGATATTTATTTCTTCTTCTGGGAATATAATAGGATATAATTTTAGGAAAACTGTGAATACACCACCATATGTTAACCTTATAGCAAAAACTAATATGTGGCAGGCCCCTATCTTAGTCTTTCCTGTTACTGTTTAAGTTCAGAGATAAGAAGAATGCTATCTAGTGGTCGGGATGTAAACTCCAAATGAAACAATTGCCATAAAACTTCCATGATTTTTATTTAAAAATATTGATATTGCATCTTGCCAAACAATATTAGAATCACTTGGAAATAACTTTTACCAAACTGTTTAGAGAAATTAACTGATTCATTTTACTGAAATACATTGTGTTTTTAATAAAACAAACTTTTAATATAATATTTGGAGGAGCAAATAAATATCTAGCACACATGTGAAGTCCTTCAGTATTGTTTAAAGTCATCTCATGATGAATCTCATGAGTCAGTACAGCTGTGGTCTATCACACATATGTGTAAATAATATTGTTATACACTAACGTGGCAATGATGATTTTTGATAATATTTTGGTCTGTAACATTTAGTATCTATTAATCTTTCTTCATGTTAGTTAATGCATAATAAACTAAACAATTGTATTTGCATTAACTAGTAATCATTTGATTTTCCAAATGTATTAGTAAATGTTGAAAACAACATGAAGGGAGATTAACAGATATTGTAGAAGTTGTACATTGTTTATTTCATGTTAACTAATGCATTAACTAGTGTTAACAAATTCAACCTTATTGCAAACAGTTAAAGTGATATTTGTAATTTTGTAACCACATTTTAATTCACAGGCCCATTTATATTATTCTTCACTTTTTATCAAATCTACACAATATGGAGATTTAAAATTCATAAAAAACTGCTGGATGTTTATTAAAGAAGTTAAAAATAAACCAATATAACATGTAATTTTTTTATTAAAAACAACAGAATATTGTTCATGAATATTTGTTAGAAATGTCATGACACTTATAGGTTCTGTTTTAGTACATAAACAATTTGTTCTGCATTATATAAATATCCATTAATGATTACTATTGTAATGTTATAGGTTTACATGTAAGATCCATCAATCATGTAAACCATCATTTGTGACAGATTCAAACCATCAGGCCTACACATTTGTCATGTTTAATGAATGCACTCGAATTTGACAGCATATTGAGAAAGCATATTCCCTTATAGTTAAAAGAAGGAATTGGCGATTTTTAGACCTATTTTTAAACCTTTTCAAATTCTTGAATCATTAAATTTATAGAAAACAAAACATTCTAGTTTACATGTAGAGATTTAGTGTTTTTAAATTTAAATCTCTAAAACTTTGCTTTGAATTAATGTTACTTATTGTATCCATATTGTTTCTTCATTAAACATTTTGTTAAATGTTGTTTATTGCAAGGGTAACAGATGTTGTGACTGAAATGATAAATGAAGACAATTTTAATATTCTTTATAAACCATCATACAAGACTAGACTGCGTTTTTATTTTTCAATGGACACTTGTTTTCCCTGAGTTGGACAGTATAAAATTGTAAAACACAACTTCAAATTTAGAAAACAAAATTTGGTTATAAGGCGCAGTGCTTCTTTAGATAAGGGCTGTGTCACGTTTCTTATAAAAAATAATAATAACCACAATGATCATTTCTTCTGTTGTGCACTATAAGAGTTTAAATAAAGCCATGTGAGTCGTGTTGAAATATGTTTGTTTATTTCTGTTGCTTTAAAGCTAACTTTAATAAATAATGGCCCATTAATAAACCCTGAGGTCAACACACGCGCGCACACACACACACACACACACACACACACACACACACACACACAAACCATTTGATACACTTATTTCTCACTGATATCCGAGTCCTGGGGCTGTGGTCAGTCTCTGTCCGTACAGCGCATATGGAGAGTAAAACTGACCCGCAGCTGCGTGCACCGGCGCACCGGGCGTCGGCAGGGGGCTTTTGGAATACGGGTGATAGCGCGCGCCGAGTCCGAGCGCGTGATGCGGGGTCCTGAGGGTGAGAGGGGGTCCGGTTGGATGTACGGGCATATGGGATATCGGATATCCTGACATGAGTTTATCCGCGCCCGTAAACGCGGTGTGCGTCCGCAAATGCGCCAAAAGTTCTTCTGACGACGAGAAGCGCTTGTCGCAGGGCCCATTAGCGGATACCCAGTTACAAACATGCGACTGCGATTCGTTTGGCAGCATGAAGCCGTATGGGTACAAAGGGTGTCCGGTAAATGAAGGCGTAGAGGCCGACAGAGGGTGCATGGGGTGGGTTGAGTACATGAGGGGATATCCAGACTTTAGGGCCGTGGCTGCAGCGGTGTCGTGCGTGCTATTAGATGATAAATGGCTGGCGCAGTGGTAGCTCAGGCAGAACGGGTCTCTACACAGGCTACTGGACATGATGGATGGCGGAGAGGCTCCGGCGAGGGGACTGGACCCCGCCTTACTGCTGAGAGAGCCAGCGGCTCCGGACAGCTGAGCATTAATCAACTGACTGCTGCTGGCCTTACTCGGGTCTAGAGTCACCCCATGAGGCAAAAAGGGCTGAGGGTAGCTGGCATAATGCCCCGTTAGGGCTCCAGGGTAGTGTAGTCCGGCAGGGGAGATGGGGAATACGGGGTGACCGGGTCTGTAGGGCGAAACCGGTGCCACAAGCCCTGATCCGAGAGCAGATGATGCTGAGGACGCGGGGACCGTGTCAGATGGGGAGGCTTTTAAAGTGTCATGCGGTTTGCTTGCCTCGATGTTACTCTCAGAACTGGTTTTGCTGGGGTTCGTGGTCCCAGAATTATCTGGTGTTGAGCTTTTATTTCTATCGTTTTCCCGTTTGGCCATTTTATCTCCGGATTCCAGGCGCCCGGGCTGCGGGGACGCAGAACTGCAGGAACTTGGACTGACTGTCCGTGGCGTGTTGGGCCGGCAGGTGGCACTCGGTACGCGGAATCCTGACTTATCTCCACTCGACTCTTTTCTCTCTGAAGATTTGGAATATGGCTTGAAACTAGACTTGTCCTCGACCCCGATGTCACTGATCTTTAGTGGGCTGGATTTGGAGTCCTTGTCCGAGGTGATCGTGGAGAGTTTGGCAGAGGAATCAGACTTTCCAATCTGAGAACAGGTTTGCGCGAGCAGGGCCAGCGGACTCTTCTTGGCATCCAGCTGTTAAAACGAGAGGTTTTTTTTAGATTTGTGAAAACATTTACGCGCAAAAAATAATAGTGGAAAGATACAGACTCTATCCACATCAAACTTGGGTTTATTAAAAATGCATTTGTGTGACCTGTCTGTTGCGCATAGATATTTCCGTACTGAAATATGTTTTAGTTTTATTGATGCTTTATTTCTATTTTTTATTAATATTTTATTTATGCATTGTAGAGTTTTCAGCTTGCCAAAAAAGCTTCTTTTGATCTTAAATCCAAAACACTGCAGAGACATTAAATCAAACGTCAAGAGGTTTTTATTGCCTGTAGCTAAATACTCCTATAGTACATCTGGCAACTATCATTTTCCTTTATTTTCAAACCTAAAAATACAACAAAATGTACTCTATAACTGTAATTTAAAGGGCGTTTTTTTAAGAAATCAATGAGTTTCCAGCACAGAAACCAGTTTGAGGGCCACGCAGTTTGAGGGATTTTTCATTTTTTTTTTATATCTATAGCTGATAGAGCAGATGTTTTGGTTTACAGATTAACTTTGTACAAGTTTAACAGTAAATTAAAAACATGTTAATGTCGACACATGGCAACTTGGTAAGACAATGGAATTCCTCACAAGGAATTTTTATAGATAGGCTAGCCTAAAACTGCAGCAATGGATAGGCTGAAAATGTTTACAGTTAGATTTAATTTTATTATTTGAATTGAGTGTTTTTCTAATTAATTTTCTCTGTTTTATGTAAAAGCCTAATGATTTTAAAACATTAATTCAACAGAATATAATGCGTCCTAGAGAGTTAAACTGTAACCTTTCACAAAAAAAAGTAATCTTCACGAAATAAAGGCTGCACATTGCATTAAACGTTGAAAAAAAGTAGAGTAAATGCAATAACACAGAGTAAAATGTACCTCAATGGGGCTGACGGGAGTAGATGGTAATGGTTGGAGATAGTCCGGGTGCAGAATGTGTCCGGTGCGCGCAGTGAGCATTTTCAACACTTTAACGGGTAACCGGTTCGCCTGGCGCTTCGGGTCTGCGGGAGGCAGCTGGTTCAGGTCTGGTTTATGGGTTCGGTTCTTCTCCCAAACTAGATTAACCACACTAAATACAGCAGACTCCGTAGGCAATGTGATCATGTCCCACTTCTCTCTGCGTAATCTGGAAACACATTTGTGGAATGAAGAAGTGTTCCCCCCAAAAAAACAAGTGTGTCCAAATAATGAAAGCAGAATAATCCTTAAATGTTCTGGTTAGGAGACGCGTGACAGGAGAGAACGGAGCGCATCTTCAAGTAACGCACAAACATTCAGCACAGCTCGTGTATCTCGCGTTCTTGAGATTAAAGCCTGCGCTGTCCTCCAATCATATCGCTCCGTGAGGTGATTGACAGTTTAAAAGGATGTGACGCAAGCAATGTGGGCGTTTGTTTTGCCTATATGAGGAGTTAAATACAAAAATGTAGGCTTTTATCTTACTAAGAAATAAATAGACAATGTAAATGAATGTCACTTCTGCATCCATCAAATGATAATGCGCAGAAGACTGGAAACAAACTAAACCAGGATCTAAATTATTATACACGCCCAGATTTTAAAAAGTCAGTAAGTTTATAAAAAAAAGTAACCATAAATGTCATATCTGGACATTTAAAGTCATGCTATACTTTGCACTTCTCGTAAAGATCTTATGCATGTTAGATCTGTCTGTCTTTAAAATAAACACGTCTGTCTGTCTGTCTAATGATCTCCTAAATGTCTCAGCCTCAAAATTGTCAGGCATGCGTCTCTCTCTGTATTAATTTTTTACTAATAGAGTGTTCATTTGTATTAATCATGGCGCTATCTTGAAGGCATCGCATATAATAACTTTAATCCGCGCGCTCTCTGGATAATTAAAGTGAAAACAGACGGGGGGAGCGCAGTGATGGATGAGAGGCAGATATGGTGATGGATGACCGGGGGTTGCTGTTCTCGGCGGCGGCTGTCAGCTCTCTGTACGGCCCGTGAGTTATTAGGGCCAGAAACTCCCCCTTTATTGTGCGGGTGATGGATGACGCCAGGCGCACGGGCGTTATTCCATAATGGGAACACATTTCAGACGGGCCATATTTCACCACAGCTAAGTAGAAAGTTTTGAACGCCTCCTCGATATTTCACATCCCTGTGGCACATTTATGGATAACTCCACGCATGCAAATGCAAGTACACACTATACAACCTTTACTCGGTTTAAACAGAGCACATAGCAGATATATTACAGCAAACGCTACAATTTCTCGATTTTAATGTTTACAATTTAATTTAAAGCTTATAATAATGTATTCAATGGTGGTAGGTTACCCTTTAGACAAGCTATAATGTATTGTGACAACATGCCCCAATATAATGTTAAAATGCACTGAATGAATTAAAGCCAGGATGTAACCCCACTGTGATGCTTAGCCACAATTTAATGCTTTGGTTAATGGCCACACTTTTAATTAATCATTTTATCTGGAAAATGAACTCAAAGCTTTGATGTTGCAAGCAGAGGAACCAAAGCTGCCAGAGAACCGACGACTTCTAACCTCAAGGTTGATCTCAATAAATGTAAACAGGATTTATTGCAATAAAAAAAATAAAGTTTAGCATTTTCCCTGGAATAATAAACTTTAACGATGTAAGATTTAAGGTTCAGCAGCACACAGAATGAGTTACAGATTACGCATTGTAATTAAAAGCATTGCATTTATTGGGAGGTGAGAAATGTTCATGCAGTACAGCAGCTCTGGATGATGTGTAGCTCATTATCATCTCATGATTAATCTACATCACAGAAACATTGAGCAGAACCTGCTGGTGCTGGTGTGCCACGGAGAGAGAAAACAGCATTAAAGACACTAGATCATTTGTGCTGCTGGTTTCACTGCACGTTGTGCGGTCAAGTAGTGTTGAAATAAATCAACATGTACTTTATGTGTGTATGCATAAACTGTGAAAATAAAACACAACCCTGCTCAGTGTTTCTCTGGGAGCTCAGGGCAGGATAGACAAACAAATACACATTTAACTGCTTCAAACCGCTAGTGTTATACTCATTGTAAACACATGCTTCTTTGCTTTACTTAGAAGGATCCATGGATGTGAAAGCAAAGTTTATTTAGTTATTTGGACATTTAAAATAGTCTGAATGTCATTCCATTAGATAACAAAAAATAAATGACACTTGCTTTGATATTTCTTGTTCGGATTGAAAATGTTTTGCTTGTTTCACTAACACTCATCTTGATACCGGATGATTAAAAGTCATTGCAAAATTGATCAAAATGTGAAGTTACAAAGACATACAGTAAGTGTTAGTTTTTATTGTCATAAGTTTAAACTAAAAAGCTGTATTAGAACCAAACCAGACATGTTTAATAAATCATTCCTAATTCTTTCTTTAGCTGTCAGATTTCTCAAGGATGTCCCAGGGTTATTGGACCGAACCAAACACAGCTTATTCTTTTATTGCTCACATCAACAGACAACTGAGCTAAGGTCAGTCACGAAGCGGTGAGTAATCTGAATTCATCATGTTGATGTTGGCTAAGTGAAGTATAGCTAAAGTTGAATTTACGTTTTTGCATTGGCAAATGCTTTTATTCAAGTGGATTATGGATTTGACATTTTAGTCAGTATGTGTGTTACCTGAATTAGTTGACTTTACTAGAAAATTGTGTGGAAACCTGTTGCACTAAATCATTTGAGTTTTTACACTAAGGGTAAACCTAAACAGGTTAAGTTGTATTAACAAAGAACCTTTAGTTGGTGTAGCTGATAAATCAAGTTGGCATTAGTAGTCTTTACTGAAAAGCATAAGTTCACATAAAATATTTTTGAGGATATGTTTTATAAAATAACTATTAAGTTGAGCAAAATGTTTTTATTTAATTTAAAATTTCTAGTTCAGTAAACTTTATTTTAAGTTCATTTAACTTAGAAATGTACACTGAAAAAACGAACTTTTTGGTGTAGTAATATATATTAGATTAACTCTCATAATTTCTACATAATAATATTAAAATTTCTTAAGAACTAGATTTTCCTAAGTAAAATGATGATAAATACACAATTAATTCATGTAGAAATGATGAACTGTGTGGGAATAGTAAGTCGCATTAGATATTTTCTTGTATTTTTTAACTGTATTATAGTCACTGCACATAGTCCTAAAATAATTAATTAAGTAAATTTTATCCAAAAACTTTTGCATATTCAAGTAAAAATTTAAATCCATTAAACTAAAAATCAAGTAAAATTAACTTAAATTTATTTCCACATGTTGTAACGAAATACCCACAATCCTTTGCACATGCATATTTTTATTTTTTTAAGCTTTATCACAGAAGAAGAACTGATAAGAACCTTAACTACATAAATATTTGTTAATAAAATGGTTTAAGCTCTTATATATTATTGATGTTGTTTTGTTGTAAATTATAATTTTGTGAAGTCACCGTTCAGGTGATCAGTGTTTCTTCACATGAACCCTGTTCAGAACATTATATTGGATTTCTCTCCACAGTGCTGACAATGCCTGTCAAAAATATCACTATTTTATCACACTAAAAAAAAGTCCATCAAACTATGTTAAAGAAAATAACAAACAGTAAATAAGATTTATTTAATATTTTCAGGACAATGCTTCAATAAAAAAAAAACGAATAGACTTAGATGATTAAAATAAATCTAACTTCTAAAAAAACTAATGAAGTAACATTTACTTAATTATTTAACATATGTTTTTCATGCATTATTAAGTAGATTTTATTTGATTTTAGTAGGTAAGTTGTACTTAAAAAAAGCATGTATAAAAGTTGTGCAAATTGTTACGAAGATTTTTTAAAGTAAATTTTACAAGTTGTTTTTTTCAGTGTAATATCAATTGCTCTGTCCAACCTCTCCACTTGTTCAAAGATTTTCTATTTTTAAAGGGTACCTATTATGTAAAATATGTGTTTGGACATAAATAAGTGTAGGCAGTGTGTGAACCCAACCACCCTACGATGAAAAAAATCCACCTGCTCCTTGTTTTTAATCTCCATTAAACCAAAGCAGTCTCATTAGACATGCCGTTTTGATTTTCTTATCAATGTGAGGTCACACTCGTAAAGCCCCGCCCACTAACAGTCCTGCATTACCAATTGAACCCACAATTTTTTGCTCAGCTAATGCAATGCTAAAGCTAGAGGAACATTTTAAAGTGATTTAAATTGATGGGTGCAGTACTTATAGACTCAAGTTTATCTAAGAACAGGAAAAATTAACCTTTGAATAGTTTATAGTAATAGTCTGTGGCCGCAGACTGAAGAAAGTCATTCATGTGGGTTTGAAGTGATGTAGGGAGGAGTAAATGATGACAGAATCTTTATTTTTGGGTGGATCTTGTGCCTTTAAACTCTGAGCTCTTGTCTGTAGAGATGACAGAAGCTGTTACCCATAAGACAAGCTGCTAAGTTGCCAACCTGCTTTACAGCAAAAACTGACTTGGATACGACGTGCTTCTGATGCCACCATTCATCTCTATAGCAGGTGTATCTCAGGTGATGCTCACTTTAAGATGCATTTAAAGAAGGCTTTCATGATAACGTCATATCAGGTTTATTTCTCTCACGGCATTAACTCGATCGGCCCGTACGTAACGCCTCAAAGTCTCAGAAGTGAGAGAATTTTATTTCAGGATGAATGTTTCGTGATGACTTCTGTTTCGTGATGTCTTATTAATTAGTTAAAGCTGTGGACCTCAGCGTGTCTTTGGGACGGGGAGAGGAATATAAAGTGAAGGATTACAGACGGACACTCATTTATCAGCAGGTGGGTCCAGAAACTGCCAGACTGCAGTTATGCTCTGGAATACATTTGACTATTCTGGCATTTTCCACCGCCACTGGAACGAATCGCAGCCGAACAGCCTGACGTCTGCCGCATCACTGTCTTAAAAACACTGCCGATGTGCTGAAGGGTCCATCACGTTTACTTATATTCTTATGAGGATCATTTGTCAGAGTTTCAGGTTTAATGAGGTTTACGAGGTTTACCGCTAGCTCATACAAGTGAAATTCTGATGTTGAAGTTGAATATATTTTGTCCTTTTTTTCATTTGTACAATAATTAACCACTTTCTATTTCATTTTATACAGTATAACGTCATATGAACTAGCCAGATATATAACTAGACAGATTTTCAGAAGGGTAATCTCTGTTTGTCCAAACAATGAAAGACATGGACAGTTTTTGAAATATTCGTGGCAGTAATGATGCAGTTTTTTTTACATTTCAGCATCATCAGTTTACTGTCATTGTGTCTTCCCATGTAGGGAGGACTTTTAGGCAGACAGGGTTTAGATTAATCCAGGACTAGGCCTAGTTATGTAAGGACATTAAAGTAGTTTTTACAAACAAACCTTACAAACAAAAACATTACTGGTGTGCATAGAGACAAAACAATGGCACTGATATATGTTAAGATAGGTGAGTAAAAGGTGCAGCTCAAACATTTTAATCCGGGACTATATAAGCCCTGTCCAGGAAACTGCCCTTAAAGTTTCCGCTAATGTTATTTTTGTTGAATTTTTCTGAACTTAATGCAAGCATCCCAGTGGCCAAGGTTTCTTGCAAGAGGCCACACCCCTTTTGAAAATTAAACATGTCTAGTAACCATAGTTTTTTTGTGTATTGATTACTATTAGCAAAACCATGGTTTTACTATAGTAACTATGGTTTAACTATGGTTTTTGAATATCATGGTTTTACTATAGTAACTATGGTTTAACTGTGGTTTTTGAATATCATGGTTTTCAAAACCATGGTTATTTTGTGGTATTCATGGTTTTACTACAGTAACCATGTTTTTTGTTGGAACTGAAGTAAAACCATGGTTAATTTTCGTAAGGGATGAATCCACATAACTCCTGCATGTGTGTGTGTCTGAACGCTGTATCGGGTTAAGTGCATTAACACAGTGATGAGATTAATGTCATACGAGTGCCGAGCTCTTTGAATGAATAGTCTTACTGTGTCTCATGGGTTGGATTTGGGATTACCTGATGAGAAACATCCATCAGGATTATCTGTGGAGAGACGGTGCTGAGGCAGTCAGGTGTGGAGGATGCTACAGTTAACATCACTGTTTAACTCTTTGCAATTCAAAATATGAAATATTACATTTTCTTTTTGCCTCTCCTGTTGTTTTTAATTCTAACTGATGAGTCATGCAGATATGGACAATGTTCAAATCATGCACTTTCAACATATAATCATATCATGATGAGAGTTTGGTAATGTATTTGCTGTCATTCTTAAAAACCAGAAACAGCTTCAGTACACTTTAAACATCATGGGTTTCTCTAGGTTCTCCTGCGTGCATGCGCTGTATCAGTGCTGAAGTGTGTAGTCTCTGGATAACGTCTGTAACAGCTCATCTGAATGAATGATGAAGTGTGAAACAGCTCTGCTGCTCGACATGAGGCAGGTGCTCCTTACGGCTGTCTGATATCTACACGAAATCAATCGGAGCCTCAATAGCAATGCATGGCGGGATTGGGCCATGAGGGTCCGATGCACGTCCACCGTTTAAAGTTTTACATTTGGGCGGATGAGAGAGTCATTTATGATTATGATGAATCAGTCTGAGGTATGTTGAATGAACTTCTTTATTTTGATCTGTATTTATACCTTTACGTGTCAGATTATCAGTTGTGCAATGCTTTAACAGGTTGAATTAGAAACACAGATCGACTTTACAGAGACAGAATTAATGCCTGATGTTTTGTAAACATATACAGTGGGCTTTTATTTTGTATTAATGCATTAGTTTATAAAAAAGTGAATTATTATGAACAGAATTTGAGACCAAGTGACCAAGACAATAAATGTTGTCTTTATTTTACTTTGGTTTTGATGAAAAGAAAAAATTCCTAAATTCTTTCCATTTTAATTTTCCTGGTTCTATTCTGACCAAATGTTTGCATTTAAGGATCTGGGCAGTAATCCTGGTGTCCATGTGAGAATGACCTGAGATGCTGTATGGACTTCTGTTTCATGCTGTGGTGATAATGAGAGTCTCAGCGTCCTGGTGAGCTTTAATCTCAATCATTATTTACACTCTGTTACCCTGAATCTACAGTTTACATCTCCATTGCCATTTCATGTCCAAAATACAAAGTTGTGTTTTAAAGAAAAACTGAGTTTTATAATAATTAAAGCCAATAATTCAATGTTTTTACTCGGGTTTGGGGATGATGGATTCCTGGTTGCATTCATATAATTTGGCAAGATTTTACTTGATTTTGCACCACCAAATACTTTAGAGTTCAATCAGATGTGCAATATTTGACATTAACTACAACATATATGGGAAGCATTTTCATTAAAAAGTTACACTGCAAAAATGATTTTCAAGAAAAAAAATTCTTAGTATTTTTGTGTTGTTTTCAGTAAAAATATCTAAAACTTCTTAAATTAGATGCTTTTTCTTGATGAACAAAACGACCCAAGGAAATAATGCACGGACTGTATACAGTGCTATACAATGTGCTCACCTGTCTAGTGTATGAATTTTAAAAATGTAGTATCGTCCCAAATGAATCACTTAATGTTTTTTACAAACCGGTTTTCCAGACGAGGGCAAATGACGTCAAACACATAGTAAAATGCAAGTCAATAAAAATCAATTTGTACAGTGTTTTTATGTCATTGTTATTTATTTTGTTTATCATGATTTCATGAAGCTTCAGAATGAGGAGGTGTAGCCGTCTTTGCAGGTACACTTTGTTCTTCTGGCATCTTATGGTACCACGTCTCTTCCTTTACGTAAGCAAAGCCGCAACCATTGAGTGCATCCAGCGTTGCACACTTCACATTTTCGACTGATTGAGTACATCATCCGGGTACTTAAAGTACACTTTCTTTTTTGATATTTTCAGTGTGAACACACTACTTACACAGTTTATACTAGAAAACGGTGTAGAGTAGTGTATAAGTGTGCAATTTGGGACGCACCTATGGACTTTAAATTCAGAGGCAGAAGATTGATTTTTCCATCTCGCTCTTCTGGTACAGTGGTTATAAATCTGACTGCCGTCGGTTCAGAGCCGCTCTGTAAATATTTTATAGTCTTTCACAGAGCCTCTTAGAATTGAAGTGCAATAATTTAAACTTTGAGACAACATAAAATAACAGCAAATAAACACAAATCATATAATACACTGTAAAAATGTGATATGAATATACCTGTACATACTTTTGTGAAGATATATCTCTATTCAAATATATTTTAGTCTACTGTCCAAAAGTTTACAGTCACTATTCTGATCTGCTTAAACCTCTCAGATTACTTTTGTAAACACAAACTAACTTTGTTTAATAAAATGCATATGCTGACTGATTTATAAAAAGCAGTCCATAACATTGCAGCATACAAAAGCATCTCAGATATAATGTGTATATGTACAGTGATTATATAGATTTATTACATTGCAAAAGATTTTACAGCACAATGATGAAAGAGTTTTAAGTTTTTTTTGTTGACTTCATTGACAGACACATGAAAGGTTGAAACACTAAGTATGAGAAGCTGAAGAGAGTGATTGTGAATAGCAGATTTGTCATGAGGATTGATGGGAACAGAAGATCAGTATGTCAGGTCTGCTATTTAGGCTGACACAGCTGCAGTTTTACGTCGAGCGCTCAGACGTCAGGTGTAAATCAAACAGGACATCAGTATAATAAGAGTCTAAGAGTGAGCTTGTACTTTTAAACACAAATCCAATGACTCAAAACCACCAGATCTCAGATTGGCACTAAAGAAAGGGGACATTTCACAAGACTTTTATTAAGATGTCAAATAGATCTTTGGTGTCCCCAGAGTACGTAAGGGAAGTTTTAGCTAAAAATATCATATAGATAATTAATTATAACATGTTGTTATAATGGTTTGTTGAAATTAGGGATGTAACGATTAAATCGCAGCTTGTCCGTGTACCATGGCATTTGGTCAGTAGGAAGTCCTTATCAAGCTATAACGTGCATTTAAAAAAGCAACACTCGTTAAACAAAATCATTCAAAATATTCTTTATTATTATAAAAATATAAAAATGTGATATAAATATTCCTGTAGACATTTCCTGGAATAGCGTTTGTGATGCTACTTCTTCCGTGGCACAAAGGGAGTTTCTGCATGAGAGCGCCCCCTGGCGTTCGAATGTGCCGGAATTTCACCGTAATTCATTCATTGAGAAAACGCGCATTTGCACAATTAATCGTTACAGATATTGAAACTCAATTGTGCTGTCAATAATTTTCTCTCTAAATGGCAGTGTCGTGGTTGTATGTTGCAGATTAAAGGGCGGTAATATTATAAAAAGATCCCCTTATGACATCACAAGGGGAGAAAAATTTCAATGAGCTATTTTTTCACATGCTTCACAGGATTTCTGATCATAAACGTTATTTCCGATTTGCGATCGGAGAGCCTCCGACGTGCTTCCGAGCAGATTCAGATGCTCTTAACACACCATGCACCATAGAAAAATCTGATAAGATATTTGGTTCAACCACAAAGACGATTGGGAAAATTCAGCCCGATTATCTTTTGGTGTGGGTTATCTTAAGTGAACTTTTAAACACAAATCCAATGACTGTGTAAACATTATTAACTAATTTATGCTCATCTGACATATTTCTAAATGAATTAAGATATAAACAAAAACAAATCACTTTATGACTTTATTTTTCTTTGTGGGATTAACTGGGTTTAATCTTAGGGTTGTTTTTGTTTTTTAAGTTTGGACATTAAAGAGACTGTTTAAACATCCAAACAAACACACACACACACACACAAACACACATGCACGCCACGCGCGCATGCACACACACACAGGCTGCAGTGTAAAAAAGTAAATAACTTTTAAGATCTTGGGTTTAGTGTGCCATGAGAATTTAAAGACGTGACATTTGTGGTGTGACCGTTTGTCAAAGTACATCAGCTAAAGCTCACAACTGACCTCACAATGACCCCTTGTGTGTGTGTGTGTGTGTGTGTGTGTGTGTGTGTGTGTGTGTGTCAGTGCATGTTGTGTGGTGTCAATGTGAACAGGTGAGTGTTACACATGTGTCAGTCATCTGTAGTAATGGCTCTTAATCTGAGTTCAGGAGCTTTGATCAGATTGACAGGTTAGATTCTGTCAGCCAGTTTAAACAAATCCTTCAGTCGCCCTACAACCCATCTCCACTCCAGCTGACGCTCTGAACCGGGTGTGAACTCTTAGAGGAATGTTACAGGTTTAATAAGATCGGCGGTGTAGTGTTTTAAAAGTCTAACCACACTTTATAGATTTCACATCTTATTGATAATCACTTGCCAATCTTTTCTGTGCAGTTAAATCATAATAATAACAGGTTTGATTCAAGTTTGATATAATGTTGACTAGTTGCTTTGACTGAGATTGAATGTTTGCTCGTGATCTTGTAATAGTAGTAGCTCGTGATACATATACAGGAAATATTGGAGCAGATGAATGTAAATCACATGAGCTGTAAAATCCCTCCAGCTCTTACTGGCCAATAAAAGCTGCTGACAGGAACATTAAAGACAGAACAAAGACTCGCTGTATGATATCAGATGATGATGAAGTCAACACACACACACACAGGCGCTTGCTGTACAGTTAGATAGATAAAATAAAATAGCAAGAATGCAAACATTGTCAATATGGGAAATTTGAGCATGTACCATTCATGAAGAAAGAAATCCCAGAATGCATTGCAATGAGCTCATGGAAAGGATTCAGGTGAAATAAAGTTGAAAAGAAATGGTAATTGTCAAAAAAGTGTTGATGGTTATATTTTTAATCTGTATGATGGCAAGTATTTAAGTATTTAAGCAGCTGCTTAAGTAGACAGCAGACTGGGATTGGGAACAGAGCCGGTGTTTATGTGCTAAGCTGCATGTAAACAGATTTTTGCTAATGTTAGATATGTGTTGATGTGTGCATTAAGAGGTTTGTATGACCTATAAGTGCATGAATTTATACAATGTATGTGCATTTCATTGATGATTCATATAGACGTTCAGATGAGGGGGTGAGAGGTTTCGGCTGATGTCTGTCAGGATCTGATGTATTAATCACAGTGTTTAGCAGCAGTCGTGTATGTGTGACAGCTGCATCAGTGGAGTAATGGCTTGTCTTTGTGTTTCAAGTGCACCTGTTCACATTATGACAGCTCTTGTATTATCAAAACCATTAAAAACTTCTCACTGGGCTTCAGCACCAGTACACACACACACACACACAACACAACACACACACACATACAGCAGATTTCATTACACACTACAGTTGTCATGTTTGATTGTAAGATTGTGATCTCTATACGGTGAGCTGCTCTGTCAGTATTGTGACAATCTTGCTGTTGTTATCGTTATATTGTTAAAGGCATTGCAACTCTGTGTAAATGAGTTTGAAGACATCCGTGTGTGTGTGTGTGTGTGTGTGTGTGTGTGTGTTTGAAGCTTAGTGTCTGCGTGAGAAACATGTGTAACGTGACCTGTGAACGTAATGAAACACGGCTCATAAATCCAGCAGGTTTTGGAGACTCTCACGTCAAGACATGTCACATCTTCAGTCATAATTCACAGCCGCTCATCCTTCAGTCCCAGCTGAATGTTGACCTCTGGTTTACTTCTGTCTACAGTGAAGTTTTACTCCTAAGCTTCTCACAAACAACTCTGAAATAAAGCAGAAATATAGTCAGTGAAATGAAAACCTTTAGAGCCACATCATGTTATATTAGCTATTTTATTATTATTTATTTGATCAGGATTAACATTGATGTGTCTTTCAAATGCTTTGCAGTTAAATAAGTTATTTACTAATTCATTACTATTTTATAAGTAGTTTGGGAACTTTGGTAACAGTGTTGGGTTTGTATGTGAATTAAGCCACTAGTTACAGGTTAAAATGATGACTGTTATCTGTGATCTTGCATATCTTTAAGAGATAACATCATGTCTAATTGTCTTCTCCATTAAAATGGCAGTATAAATGTTTGCTGTATGTTGTTTAGACCTGCATGAATCTTCTTCATGATTTCTGTGGTGCACAGTCAAACAAGCTTTGTGGGTATGTAAATCATGACAGTATTTTCAGTATCTAAGGAGATTGTCAACAGCTTGTTAATTTATATTAACAATAGTCCTATCTCCAGCTCTTTCTGAATCTGGAGATGTTGTGTGATGTATGACGCGTCTGTGACTCTGCTAATCTTTGGTCTTTCCTCATTTTTCAAATTTTGAAGAGTCAAATTTTTCTTCCCTGGATCCCCATCTTCTATTTCTCAAAGAGATGAATGCAGACTACAGTAGTTTAGTGTGTGAGTTGTGTGCGTCTGTGCACATACATGTGTGTGCGTGCGTGCATGTGTGTGTAAATGCTGAGGCTGCGGTTCTGTTCTCTGAACACATGATTGATGAACTCCATCAGAGAAAAAGAGCAAGAAAATGTGAGACGGCCGAAAGAGAGAGAGATTGTGGTAAATCGAGAGAGAGAGAGAGAGAGAGAGAGAGAGAGACATTGATGGATGCTGTGTGTTGTTGACAGTTGTAGGTTTGTCATCTCATTAATGTGTAATGAATGAGCGTGTGTTGTACTGTAGTTATTCACTCACTGGTTATTGTTTCACCTCCTGCGGGATCTGATTGACAGATTGTATCTGAATCACACTGTCACTCATTTACATACGGTGCTATGTGTAAAGTGACTTCTGAATAGATGATGATGACAACGCAAAATGTGGAAATATAGGCAACATGACAAATATTCAGTCATTTGGATGTTTTTGTCTCAGGAAGTCTTGTTGCCACATATGTGTTTCCAGCTTTTCTCTTTAGTATTTTATATACAAACATATTTACTAAACGGGGCAAATTAGCGTGAGAGTGCAATTCCAAAAAAACGCAGATTGCAGTGGTAATATTTGTGGTTTATTTACTTAAAAGGTGCAAATTAAATAACACAGATGCAAGAGCTGATTACCATAATGACCAACGCAATCTACTAAGAGCAGCACAAATGAGTTCAGGATCACAAATAAGCAGAGCTGATGAGGTGCTGGTGATCTACTAACACCTGATGAGCTTGAGTTCAGCACCACAGACATCACAGATAACAAAGCCATAGGGCACTGAAAAGAAAAGATGAAGGTTTACAAAAAGTTTTGAAACATCTGGTATTGTGTAACTTCTAGTGACTTCTCTTTTTTTCATCCAGCCAACAAAAAATAACATGGCTTGGCAAACAATATTTTTGAATAATATTTTCTTGTTATGTGTTAAAAAATCCTTTAACTTGTACCATGGAAAGGAAAATATATTTACTAATATATTACTTGAAATATATTATTTTCCTTTCCATTTTCAAATACATTATATACTGGCAATGCATGGAATAATATATTGATACACTGTAAAAAAAACTTTGCTGCCTTAAAATTTTTTGTTAAATTAATTCAGATTTATGAGTCATGTCAACAGAAATTAGTTGTCACAACTTATAAAATATAGTTGAGAAAAGTCAACTTAAATTTATAAGTTATAACAACTCACCTGTAGTTATAACAACTCATCTCTAGTCAAGATAAATAATAGTAAGTTGAAATGACTTGTAAATCCGAGTTGATTCAACAAATAATTTTAAGGCAGCAAAGTATTTTTACAGTGTAGTACATATATTCTATATATGTTTAATATATTGCAGTATATTGCGAAAATATAAAAATATACAAATTATTGCCACTTTCAATATATTGCACATGAATATAATATATGTGTTTATATATCTAAAAATATATGCAATATTATAAATATCCACAATATTGTATTCCGATTTATATGCGAAAATGTATTAACAATAGTGTCACATGTATGTTTACTATATGGTAGAATATATTTTAAATATATGTAAAATTATATGGAAATATGCATGAAATATATGTAGATATGTGTTCGATATATTGTGCAATACATTTTACATATATATAAAGTTAGATTGAAAATATGTGAAATATGTCATAAATGGGAATATGTTGCCTAATATATTATATGAATGATATTTTCCAATATACTGCAATATATTTTTGTTTCATAAGGGTGCACTGTCTGATGTCTCTTTTATCAGCAACAATTGCCGCAATTTCAAGTGCAAAATAATTTAAGACATGCTTTTTTCAGTGTTAAATAATGGCGCACATATGCAAATGTTGCGAGAATCATTGAAATAATTTCCTCCCATAAATTTTGCATCTGAAAGGGAAACTCCTAGAAATGCATATGCAATAAGATCAGTCACAAAAATAACTTTAAGGCCCCAATGATCCACTGCGCCTCTTTAGTAAATCCAGACAGTTGTTATTTAATGCCTAAATGATGGTTTGCACTGGCGCAAGATGTTAGTAAATCTGGCCCAATTTGTGAGTGTTAATGAGAAATTTCTGTTCTTTCATTTGATATGTTTATATATTTATAGACGGAAATTTTCCTGGAAGGCATTTTGCGAAAATCACAAAAAATGCTGGCAGGCAACTTTTTAAAAAAATGTGTGTGGTGGGGAATGAGTTAATAATGTTGTATAAAAACTTCATGGATCAGACATTGCTATGTAAAGCCTTCCTCACAGACAGGTGTGTGTCTTTTTAAATTCTTTGCTAAAAGAAAAATGCTAAATCAGTCTGTTGAGGCAGGTTAACACATGATGTCATTGCTCAACTCAAGGTGGTTTTAAAAGAGATCCACTGATGAACTATTTCAGTATGCGTGTGTATTTATGTCTCTCTATGGGTGGTGTCCACCTGCTCAAACAAAAGCATGCACCAATGCTGACCCTCATATATGAACTGCATCTCTATGTGTAATGCGTCTGTTATGTCTTTATAGTGTGTTGAGCTGCTGACCGCTGTGATCTCACTCATACAGCTGCCCGATTAAACTGTAACTCAACATCACTGACTACCCTGCTGTAAGACAACCAATTAAAGTTGATTTATGACCCAGACAGACAATCAGAGCGTTCTCTTGACCCTGAGGAGGAAGGGCTGAGAGATACATCACACGGTTTTTAGATGTTGTGAAGGTATTGAGCGGGGTCAGATCTCAGTCACAGGAATGTGAATGTGTTTTATGACCGCAGGAGGTTACAGTAGTCTTACTGAGCACTACGCCGTGAACTAAAGTCAAAGGTCAAGGATTTTATTCTGACTGATGAAATGTGGTGTTGACTGAATAAAATGAGCATAAGTTAGATGTGAAAATGATGTAAATGTTTCAAAACTTAGTTGAGCTGTCTTGATGTCTACTTGATATGCTTTTATTGTTCACCGTCTTCATCAGCATGTGGATTCTCTTTTAGATATCATACTAGAAATTCTGCTTTAAAATATTGAAGTCAACATCATCAGTTGAACAGCCTTTGTGTTACAAGTGCATTTATAAAATAAAGGTGACTCAAGATGCCACAAAGGGGGAAAAATTTTGGCTGTATAGTTCTTTTTTTAGATTATAAAAATGTATGAAAGAAGTGACTGAATGGTTCTTTGAGGAACCAAAAATGAAGAAGAACCTTTATTTTTAGCAGTGCATGCTTCCTATATAGGGAGCTCACTAGGTTGTTGATCAGAGCCGAGTTTATTGTTTGGTGTAGAATGTGTTCTTCTGACCTGCTTTGTTATTGGCTGGTAAATTACTGGTTACTTTGTAGTTTGTGTGTTTAATGAGTAGCTGGTGTGTTAATGACTGCTGGTGTTTGGAGGATGATGACGTCCATGGGGAATTTCTCATGGTTGATGTTTTTCTTCACAGAAGTAAGATATCTGTAAGGTGAGGCTGGTCTCTCTGGTATTATTAAGTGAGCAAAACATCTGAATTCTAACAAAACATCTCATGATATTTAATGACTTTGGTTTGACTCTGCATCCTGGTGTCCATGTTACAAAGCTGTAAATTTAATTAGCTGTTGACGTTCTCTTCTTCATTGATTTAATGTGTCTACAGAACCGTTATTGCAACATGAGATTTTTACTTCAGACTCTTAGCTGGTTTTCATTCAAGAACCACTTACTGTGAACTGAAAAACCAGTTCACCTAAGAAACTTAATAGTGTGTAAAATGATTATTGGTTATGAAAATATTTTCATTGTATTAGTTGCTAGGATAATGGGAAAGATACAGGCAGGTGGAACCATAGGCACTGATCCCGTGGATGCTTCAGCGCTCGAGCACCCATCGAAATGGCCAAGCACCCACAGAAAAACACCGGATATGATCGATTAATAGGGCTGTAACAGTTAATCGTACAAATGCGCGTTTTCTCAATTTGAATGAATTTGAATGAATTACGGTGAAATCCCAGCACATCCAAACACCAGGGGGCGCTCCTGTGCAGAAACACCCTTTGTGCCACAGAAGAAGTAGCATTACAAATGCTATTCCAGGAAATGTCTACAGGAATATTTATATCGCTATTTTTTTCATGTATTTTCATGCTCATAAAGAATATTTTGATTGATTTTTATTGAACGATTGTTTTGAATGCCCATCATAAACGACTCAGACTCATAATGATTTTAGATTGATAAGGACTACTTACTGACCAAATGCCGTAGAACACGCACAAGCTGTACATAAAACAAAGAATCGCAGCCTTGCGATTCAGAATCGATTTCAGGCAGGCATTTTTAATGGGACACGCGATTTAATCGTTACACCCCTATCGATTAATTTTAATCAAAAAAGTTTTTGAAATTCGGGAGCCTTTTTGATTGGTGTATCTCGCGAGTTATATCTGAGTAATATCTACAGTGCTTTGAATAATGAATAAGCTAAATAGGGGGCGCTTCACATTTTGCGTCTAAAACTGTGCGGAAATTGCGACCGTGCCACTTTCCTCCTTTCCAAAATGCTTGGGTGCTCCCGTAGGGTCTGCTGTTGCTAAGCAACCTAAGCATTGTGTGCCAAAAAGATATCTGTGCCAATGGGCAGAACGTCTTAAATGAAAATGTGACCAGTGATGTCAACAAGGAAATATGGAGATTACTTTATGGCCAATAAAATTACTATCCTACACTCTGAAAGGAAAAATAAAGGTGCTAATAAACGTAATTCGCAGTGCCAGCTTTCCAAAAAACATTCAGTTCCTACATTACTATTTTATAGCCTGTAAAACACCTTTTTACTATAAAGAAACTTTCTTGCAACACAAGTTGCAAGTTTTTGTAAAAGGTTCTTCCATTAAGCCAGATGGAGAACTTTTAAGGAACCTTTTTTATTTGTCTTTTTTCATGTCATTTGACCACACAGTTAACTTTGACTCGGTTCCTTTGAGATCCGTGAGCAGTTCAAGACGTTTGTTTTGATGTTCACACATACTGTAAGTAGAGAAGAATGTCTCTGGTACCCGTGACTCTCATAACAGGCAGGCGAGGTGTTTACTGAGGGTTAATTTATGACGGTCGTGACTGCGTGATAATTGCTGCCCTGTCTTTTGGTTTTGACGCATGAGCTCAGTAAGGCTGACGTGAGACGTTTGTTCTGTTTGTCCGCCGTTTGACCTCGTTTCACCATGACATCTGATGGCTCACAGGTGACCGTAGTATGGCTGTAAACGGTTGTCTTTTCAGAGATGGGCCTTTTAATTTGTTAACAACCAGGTTTGTGTTGTTGTTTAAGATCTTAAAGCTGTCAGAAGGGTCATAAACCAGAGGCACACCCTGTCAATAGAGTCATTTACAGGAGCAAACTCATAAACGCTCAACGTTTATGCCTAAGGACGAATCATACAGCCTGTTCTCAATTTACTTGTCTCCTTGAGTTATTCACTGTGTTTTTAATTATTTATATCCTTATTGTGCAAAGAAGTTTTACAGTCATTCATCATTGTGTAACTGTGAGTGATGTAAACACATAAAAGTGTTCAGCGTCAGTAGGTGACAGTAAAACCGTTTGGAGAGATCTGTCTGGGTGTTTTTTACGCGTCACATCTAATTCGGTCCTGGGTGGAATTTTTAGTGCTTATTGGAAGTTTGTCGGCCACCTGTGCAGACAGGAAGTTTCTGGAAATTCCCCACTAAAGAACTTAATATAGTGCTCTTGAATGCCGATTATTTATAATAAAACATTTAGTTACTCTTCTCATGTCTATATCTTCTTGTGGAGGAATTGTATTTGCTTCTTAAAGTGTATATTTGATTACAAAAACATTTTTTGTACTTAATATTTGATGTGTGGTTGAGTTTAGTCTAAATATGCCATGTTGCTTAAATTTATTGTGGTGCTTTTTAACTTCTGTTACCGTAGTAATCTCTCGCCCCTGAACCCTGACTGTTGAATTTTGAGCTCTATAGTGTCTTATAAGTGCATTTAATGTGTTTTGAAACAAAAGTGTCAACAAACATGAGCCGTGACAAATATATTGTGTTGTTTTTTAAGGTACAGTGAAAAAAACATAAAAAAATGATAAAATGACTGACAGCAGCGGCTGCCAACCAAAAGCCGTAAAAAGTTAAATCTCTTAATTCTAATAAAGTCCAAGGATAATAATTTTACATATTTTTTTCAGCAGCAAAATACTGTTATTATACAGATTTCCTCCAGATTATTACAATCAAACACCTTCAATAAAGTGACCAATAAAAGAAAAATGAAAGAAACATGGTTGTTTCTGCATTTTACCCATCCACTTTCACCGGACGCACGTGCGTGAAGCAATACGCATCTGGTCCGACCTTTACTTCCGGTTGTAGTTTTTTAATGGTCTGTTGTTGTTATTTAGCTTGTTATATAAATAAACTACGTTTAATGTACTTTGTTCTATTTATTCTTAGCAGAGTTTAACGGAAGTTACGTGTTGACCACGGACGACGCTTGTTTATGTTGTTACTGCTGAAACCGTCTATAGGTTTCTTGATTCCATGTCTTGACATTTTATGTTACTGTATATAAAGCAGACTTATTGTGTACTCATCAATGTTGGGGGGGAACGCATAACAAGTAACGTGCATTACGTAATAATATTACTTTTCTGAAGTAATGAGTAAAGTTACGCATTACTTTATAAATGTACACATTGATATTTGAGTTACTTTTAAAAAAAAGTTACTTTAAAAATTACTTTTTTAAAAAAGTAATTCAAGTTACTTTTCAGTTAATTAATTTGATTTAAACAAAATAATGTACTGAATTAAACTGAACATAGACACGTTGAATTAAGGGGGTCACACACTGGACCCCGCATCGAGTCGTGTCTAGGAAAACTTGGAAGTATCGTACACCGCTACTTTTTTGGGGAGTAACTTATTATTGTAATGCATTACTTGTAAAAGTAACTTTCCCCAACACTGATACTCATACCATGAACTCAACATTTTGAATTCACATTGAGCTTGGTTGTACTCACAATATATGAATCTCACAGTATGAGAATAGTGTGAGGTCACTGTGATTGTCGCGTGATCTCACGTGTTTACTAGGTTTTGATTATTAATGATTGGGTTAGGTGATAGTAAATATTATTAACCTAGAAAATATATTAAATGGATGACTCTTTCACCAATCATTATTACATTATTCATTATTACATTATCTTACAAGACCTTATGCACTTTATTACAATACATTTATTATAAAACAGACATAATTTTACATTTTTGTGTTTTTGTTGTTAGTATGGTCATGTACTTTTAATATAATGAACTACGCATTTTACTATTTTTATTATTTATTATTTTATTGTAAAGTTACATGAATGTAATTTAAGAAAACAGAAAAATACTGTATAAATAATATAGTATTTTCCTCTATATAGATTTTCTGTATTTTCTAATCAATGACATTATAACAGTTGAGCTGTTAATTTACAGATATTGCTACAGTTTTAATTATAATTTTAAATAATTGTAAACCACTGAAAAATAAGAGTAATTGGTTGTAAAAAAAAAAATGGATGTTTTTAACACTGTAAATATACTTTGGTTTAGGGAAGTATATGATGGAGTAGACAGGAATGTGCATTAAATTAAAACACTGATCAACAATTTTAGGATCAAATAGACAAACATAACAGCACATGTGTACATCCTGTGAATATATGAGCTGAGAGGAGATTCAATTTATTACAGACTGCTGATCTCAGCTCAGTGTCTGATATTTAATGTGTGTAAACACTAAGCTGTTAATTCTATTAACTGAGGATGAGATTTACTGTCAGAAACTGAATGAGGAGGAAAAACTGCTGCCTCCGGTAAAGTAACAATAACACAAAGTGAAACCGCTCAGTTTAGGTATTATTACTGAAAACAGCTGAATATGAGTCTAATGTTCAAGAGCAGAGGTTTTTTGTCCACACTGGGACATTTTTTGTGTTATGAATCTGGTGATGGATGTCCTTTGTAATATCTGACTCCTGAACCAAGCCAGTTAATAAGCTTTGGTTGAAGTTCTTGACTTCATGTGTGATTAAATCTTCATGTGTGTAACCGTTTTTCTTAGTTGATGATGCTGGAAACGGCAAGCATTTTCCACTGGAAGAAGATAAATTGCTGTGGGAGTTTAGGTCCGGTGTGTATGCGTGCGTGTTTCAGGTCAATCCTAGAGGATAATTGCTTTCTGTCGTTGACTGTGTTTGTCTGAGTTTGACTTTCACTCCTTCACTATTAATCCATTTATCTGCACTTACACTCCATTATACATCCATCATGTGAAGAAGTTCTCTGTAAAGTTACTGCACGTGTGTGTGTGTGTGTGTGTGTGTGACATCATAAACATGTCTTATCATAATGCATATCTGAGACACAAGAACATGAAAAGCTATAAAACACAATCACGGTTTACAGTTAAGAAGTAAGATTTCTGTGCCATTAGTGTCATCAAACACAAGTTTTATCTGTCTACCATTGTTCGGACAAACAGAGTGTCCCAGCATAGGCTGCCTTCAAAGATGTTTTCACTGTAACTTAACTAAATAATGCATTCTAACATCAAACATGACCAATCAAGCCCACCGAAGCTCTCATGTGAAACAGGTTCTTGGGTACATTAGGTTACATTTCAGCATATGTCTCAGTTTAGTTTTATATCACTTCTGTTCTTCACAAACACACAAATCACAGATTGTATTGTTTTGTAATTTAAGTGCTGTTATGACGCAAAATACTGCAATAGAGGAGACCATTTTATTGTGTAAATACAGAGAGAGAGAGAGAGAGAGAGAGAAAGAGGACATAAATCTACTGACACTATCTCTGTATCATTTCCTAGTGTCGACCTTGGCAAATGTGCAGGACGCTGTACAGAGAATAGCACAAAAAGGTGTGTGCGCGTGTGTGTGTGTGTGTGTGTGAGAGAGAGAGAGAGAGAGAGAGAGAGAGAGAGAGATGAGAGAGAGAGAGAGAGATGAGAGAGAGAGAGAGAGAGAGAGAGAGAGAGAGAGAGAGAGAGAGAGAGAGAGAGAGAGAGAGAGAGAGAGAGAGAGAGAGAGAGAGAGAGAGAGAGAGAGCAGCTGTGTGATATTATGACCAGTCAAGTAGAGTCGATTATAGAATAAAAATGTGTGTCTTTGTATGTGTGTGTGTGTGTGTGTGTGTGTGGTGTGTATGTGTGTGTGTGTGTGTATGAGACAGAGAGAGAGAGAGGAACTGTGATATATGACCAGTCAAGTTGAGTCGATAAAAAAAAATGTGTGTGTGTGCGTGCGT